>NC_056742.1:97074814-97129814 GCF_019279795.1 Protopterus annectens
ATCATCATTCTCTAAGAGAGCTTTAATTTTCTGGGAGTAATATGCCCTGTCCATGAGCACTATCCCTCCCCCCTTATTTGCCGGTCTTATAACAAGTTCGGGGTCATCGTGAAGATCTTTCAGTGCCACCCTCTCCTCCTGAGTAACATTATAAAAATGTAACATTATAAAAATGACATCCAGATTCTCCATGCAAAGTGGAGATCTCTCTCTTACATACAATAATAAAAATATCTAAAACAGCGTTGTACTGAGTTACAAACACACTCGGTTTTCGAAACAGGCAAAGCTCAGTGTCCACAGAATTTTTATACATATTTTTTAACATTACTTCCCTGCCAAACAATCTATGGCTCAACAGAACATCCACTTTTTTTTTGATTTAACAGCTGGAACAAACTGTAAACCTTTATTCAAAACTTTAACATGTTTCAGCAAGTTACAATTTGGTAGGTTAAAAATGAATGTCTCTTCACAGGCTGATGTTAATGTTGGACTGTCCTGTCTTCCAAGGGGATGTCTCCCCCTCTTTCTCCCTCATCTCAGAGACCTTCTTTCTTTCCCCTTCTATACTTCCCTCACTTGGAGGGGCAGTGCAGGAATAAAATGTTTTAGAAACAGTATTAGAAACAATAGCTGTCTTAGGTCTCGCTCCAGCACCTGACACTCCAGGATATTTATTCTGTTGCTGTTCTTTTAGAGTGGTATCTACCACTGTCAGTCTCTCTCACAGAAATGTGAGAGTTTCCAGGGTGAGTCTGAACCTCACCATGCAACTCAGTTTGTAAGTTATATTCTATGTGCTCATTCACCCATGCAGACATTTGTCTCCTCACCCCTTCAGGTACATACTTTTTCCATGCAAATATTTCCCCTTTGCAAAAATCAGCATAGTCTCTTTGTAGTTTTCTCAACTTTCTTGTTCTATCTTATTATCAAAGACAGACACTTTTAAATATATGTCATGAATTTTTGTCAACATGAAAATCAGTAGTAAAAGTACCTTCTATTGCCTGCTGTTCTGCTCAATGTAATCAATCAACTCTTGTTCCCTTGGTTCAAAATACTTAATCAGAAGCTTCATATACACAAAACTTGTTTCTAGGTTAAGTTTCTGCCATTCCTTCAGTAGATTTGGATAGTATGTTAAATATCCAGCACATTTCTGCTTCTTTACTAAACTGTTAACATCTCCCCCTCTCTTGTTGTTGCCTGTGCTCTATATTACCCTAAAATAAAAAGAATGTCCTGTGTAGGCATAGCCAAAATCCGTAGGCCTCTAGGAACAATCCTATAGTGAAGGCATGTCTCCAAATGGAGGCGTTGCCACTGAAGTCTCTAAGTCAAACAGGCTGTTGTCAAGGTCGCTGGTGCTGCATATAAAAGCACTGTGATCCAAATGGTTCTAAGGGCAATGGTTAGTTTCTGTATTTAAGTCAAGACACAACAAGGGATTCACATTAAGACATAATAAGCCCTTATTCATGCCCTTCTTGGTCATGCACCGGGAAGTACTCAATATTTCAATACCATTAGTGTTACTCACAGAGTCCAAGCCAATGGGCTCATTGATCCCACTGGTCCGTGGCCAATAATCCAACTCAGCTGCTGTGCCAGATAACCTTTCTGCCATGTGTGGTTCTGATCCAGTGTGTGTGTGTGTGTGTGTGTGTGTGTGTGTGTGTGTGTGTGTGTGTGTGTGTGTGTGCACGCGTATATTTTATATATATATATATATATATGTGTGTGTGTGTGTGTGTATATATGTGTGTATGCACGTGTGTGTGTGTGTGTGTGTGTGTGTATATATATATATATATATATATATATATATATATATATATATATATATATATATATACACACACATATATATATATATATATATATATATATATATATATACACACACATACACATATGTGTGTGTGTGTGTGTTCTAAGGATAACATGTTTTAAGAAGATATTTCTTGTTGAGAATGTTTTCAGTGAAATGGGTTTGATCTTATGAGTTTCAGTGTTATGACAGAGACCCATATACATCTGTGTGTGTGTATAGACACACACACAAATTTTTTAATTGTTGTCACATTCTTCAAAATAGAGTTCAGTAAATCCCAATTCATTATCATATATAGATTACTTTTAAGCTTCCATTACAGTAGTCAGTTTGGAAAAAGGGGAATAAATTTAGTAATAAATGCTACAAGACATATGGTGCAGCCAAGATAAGGCAAGTCAGATGGAAGATGTCATTAATGCTCAATTTCTTAACAGCATCCATGCTCACATAAAAGGCTGAATATATTTAAGCTAACTGAACCTTAACATCTGATATGCTTTTAGATGAATTCATGTTTATAGATCGACAGTAGCTGCTTCAAGTGCAAATTGACCAAAAACATTTAGCCGAAAACATCTCTACACCCTCAAAGTTAAATATACCTACTCAGAGGTTAACAGTGGAGGAAAAAGGAAATTTCCACTACTGTCTAAAGTGTTTTCAGTGAAACATTTTGGTTGATTTACATTCAACTTAGCTGCCTCTGACAAAATGACAGGTTCCCTTTCAGATAATGGTAATAATTTTTAACTGTATTTATCTTTGTTAACCAAGATAAAACACAAATCTCTGTGGACTTTTTTAAATCTCTGCCCAAGGCAAGAAAAACAGTGCTACAAAATATAAAATGCAAAAAGAATTAAAAAAATATATATATCAATAATAACTGTAAAAAAAGTGTCCATCCAGAAGAATTCTTATTTGTTACAATTAACAAATTAAAAAAACAAATGTGGAAATTAGTCAATGTCTTAAGGACTGTACATTATACTTAAACATAAAACAAGGGGGAAGACAGGAAGTTGAAGGAAAGGGAGGGAAATGAAGATTAGTCAGGAAAGGAAAGGGGAAGAAAGGCTGGGGGTGTGTATATGACTGTCGTGAGCTATAGGATCAGTGTGTGGTAAAGATAATGTTATAAGCCTGTGGTTCAAGCAATCACAGACAGCTTGTTTTGTTTACTAAGACATTTTTTTTTAAATAGAATCTGAAATTCTTGAAGGGTGATATGTATTTTAGGTGAGAGGGCAATGATTCCAGGCTTGTGGTGTCATAATTGACAAGAAATGGCTGGTGGTATGGAGTTTGTCCCATGAAGTTTAGGGAAAGACAGGAATGACTGAGAGTGTAAGATCTAAGCAGTTGTACAATTTGTAAGTTAACTAGTGAAGAAATTTAAATGTTTCATTATTGAATAGTTTATATGTTATAATGAGAAAAATAATGTGCACGTTTGTGTTACAAGTAACCATTCCGTGTTACACAGGACACAATGGTGGTGCTCTGTCTGGGGTAGCACTAGAGAAATAAAACTAGATGCTACTAGGGGCAATGTGTTGAGCAGAAAGGGTTTTATTTAAGCTATTTCCTATAATGGGGAGGTAATAAGCAAGCTGGGCTACAAACCTTTCCCAATGACCTTCTTCTTTTGGGTGACAGAAAGTGGGACATTTTACTTGCCAAGAACAATAGGGTGTTGATTTCAGACATTATTGTCTTAATTTGAAGAAGGTTTAGTGACTAATCAAGCCACATTCCTAAGTAAAACAAAAAAACACTCAACTCCTTTGTCAACAGTTAACAATACAAACAAAAAAGGATATGAACAAAATGTAGGGACTGGAATCTACACACTTACTTTTATTAAGTGCTTTCATTCTTTTAAATAACAGAACTTCTACAGAACACTCCTAGATACTTAAATCTGTGGACTGGTTTTTATATGTTCATTACTGTTGCAGATGATCTGCCACTAACTGAAGAAAATGATCACCTAGTGCCAAAACTCATGGCTGTCCTTTTAGTGGTGTGTTAAGGATCAGTTGGTGTTGGGTATGCCACTGGGAAAGTAAATTAATGCAGTTTTCTAGATCTTTTTAATGGTCATAGGAGATTTTTTTTGTAGAGTACCATATCATCTGCATACATGATTAGGGAGGGTTGAATCAGGGCAGTGGGTTGATGAAGTGAGAAATAAGAATGGGGACAGTACAGAACCTTGGGGGTACACTCTTGGTGAGTGGTTAGGACAGTGAGGAAAAGTCACCTTTCTAGACTTTAAACATCCTGTTTGAGAGGAAGCTGGTGAACCAATGTTGTGAGACACAGAGGTAATACCTGGTGCAATAAGAAAACCTGTTTGGAACAAGAGGATTGCATCAAATAAAAAGTGAGTAAGAGGTGAACTACAGCATGTTCATTTTTACACTTCCTATCAGGTTACACAGTACTGACAAGTACCCAAATGCTGCTAGACAAGACCACTTAGCACATGCTTACCTTGAGAAAAGAAAGTCAGTAGTTTTCTTGGATAAATTAGTTTCTTACCTCCTCTAAACTGAGGATATAATAAGGGAAACCTGATGCTTTAAACACTGATTCTAACTGGAAAAGTACATCTTGTCTATCTTCCAGACTTTGTGAAGTCAAACCTCCCTCTGGAATAAAACAAAGAGAATGTGTGCATTAGGTCTTCCCATCTTAAAACATTTTCTGTCCACTAGCATATATTGACAAGGTACATGACTGAACTGCAAATGTTACAGGACAATTTCAAAAAAAGCCACTCAAACTTGACCAAAAAATAAATAAATAAATACCGCACTGATTCGAATCTCACTACATATGAATATACAATTACGAATTTTTGATCTCATAGCAAATATGTGCAGTTCAAATTGCACATCATCAAGAGTATTGACATACACATGTACAAGCAGGGTTGTCCAGACAGGCAGACACACCCCTCTGGGCAATTTGTAGGTTTGCCAGTTCATCTATAACTGCAACGGTTAAGTCTCATCAGCCTTTGGTCTATCCTTTCATGTAAATGAGGTCACATGATGCAACCTACACTTACCAAGCCACTCTTGAATTGATGTAGTTATTACAAAAAAACAACAACAATAAAAAAGAAACACACACACACACACACACTAACTGTACAGTGACCAAACATCAATGATCATCACCCTATAACTTTATTCTGGTCTAATAAAAAAGACTAAGGTGGTGGTGACGGCACTACTACTATTGATCAGAAACAGATCTTCTAATTATATACTTGCCTTTAAACTGAATGGTAGTTCTATTCTCACCCCAAGTGCTTAGAGTAAATTTTCATTACTGAAACTGCAGTACAGCATTGGTGGGGGATTGCATTAGAGTCTGCCCTCCTTTGGCTAAGACGTTATACTGAGGCCCATTATGTGTAACTTGTTGGTAGCTCAGCTGCATGTACAAAATCCCACAGGAAAAGGTATCAGTTATTCAGCAGGTCTTCCAAGGAATCTTGTGAAAAGAAGGGCTCCCAACCAGCTATAATGGAGCGTGAACTATAGTTATCCCTAAGCAGGTCAAACCCCGAGTGGCATTTAGATTTAATGATCATCACTCTATTCCAGTCTACAGGTGATATTACTTGGAAACATCCCTGTAAGCAGTAGGAAAAGGCAATAATGAAATATATTTATTTACACTTTGTTGACTGTGATAGTCCCACGAGGCCAGTGGCCTCTCAAGGGGAGACCTGAAGTGGTATTCATACTGACCAGGTGAAATTGGACCGGGGTACCAGGGAACTTCCACTCTTTTGAATAACTGCCATGGGATGTTTTATATCCACCTGAGATAATACCAGCTCAAGCAGATGGGGCCTCAGTTTAATCTCTCAAACTGATAAAAATGTAAGTTAACATATATAATGCCAGGGGAGCACCTCTTACTTTTTTCCTGTTTGCAAGCCAGTAGGTGGCAACATGAATAAGTGAGGAGCATGAGTAATGCTGCAAGATGCATCAGACAAAGAACAATTTGTGAAAAAATGCTGACAAAAGCAGTTGTGTATGGGAAGGAAAGAGCAAATTTGCCTGCTGTCACAGTAGTTGCGGAGGAGAAGAGACAGGAGCCTATGGTTACAGCACTTGCAGAAAGAGGTTTGGAAACTCTGTTTTATATCATCTGATAAAGGAAGATGAACCAAAGGACAGTGCTGTCATTCCATAATTACAAGCTGCTAAACTGGTCCAGGAGAATGACTGAGGGAGAACCAGCAGTTTGCAAGATCTTGTACAGTAGGAAGGTGAACCTCAAACACCAGTGCGCTCAGTTACAGGAAGTGGAAGGAGATATCCTATAAAGAGAGCATATGCTGTGGTGGCGGCTGCTATAGTCAGAAGAGCAGAGTAGTGGTTTTAAGCAGAAAAGATGGCTTACAGTAAACATTTTTTTCAAAAAGGATTTGACCACTGACAGATATATTAGTTGGGATAATCTAATTGAACCATTAAGACTTACTATATCACAAATTTGCTCCTTAATTCATTTAGAAAGGAACAGTTTTGTAATCTGACTTTTGAGACATTGGAATTATTGGACACATTTGTGCATGACATTGACTCAAAGAAACAGGAGAAGGTAGGAATGAATAAAAAAAAGAGACTAACGGCTCATTTTGGACATTAAGGACTATTTTTTCTATACATGTCAGTCTGTGCACTATATGGACAACTTATATTATGAAAGAAAAATGTGGATTGGGGGATGGGAAATATGGGTAACATTGCAAGAAAATGAGAATACTGTGAAACATATTCCATGTGTAATTACATTTAATGGACACAAAGTAAATGTTAGAAATCTGGGACAGCCTAATTTTTTTGTGCTACAGAAGATCATTTGAGTAATGAATGTCCAAAAATATGATGCAATGTGTGTGGACAGGCTGACCATACAACTAAAAACTGTAGGTCATATTGCAGGTATTACAAATACAATGTACACTGGTGGTGTAACTGTGTTAAAGAAAATGAAAATATTTAAACTGAAAATGTTCAAAATGAAAATATGGAACAAACTGTGCAACCAGAGTTCATTGGTAAATCAAGAATACCTGCTTTAGCTGAAGAGGGGGATGGGGGAAATATGTTTCTGCAGATGGATGAAGAATGCCTGGTTGTATGAACAAAAAAAACTAAAGATAGGGAAAAGATGCATAAAATAAGCAGAATGAAGGAAAAAGAATAAAATGTCTTGAAAGACAAACTAATGCAAAAAAAAGTAAAGTACATTAAGGAAAAGGACAAAAAATATAAGCAGTACAAGATATGAAAGCAGAACTGCTGTGTGTCAATCCTGGAAATTTGCCCTCTTACATGTACCTCCTACAGGAATGAAGAATAATCACACGCACATTCTAGTTACAACATTTATGCTAATAAAATACTACATCACATTAAATTGGAAAGACAGGTCCAAAATAACATGGGATGGATTCAAGCAAACAGCTAGTAAACAACTCCTGGCTCATAAATATTTATGGTATTCCATGAGGAAAAAAAGGACCCAGAAAGACACTTGGAAAATGATATTTGAACTCATTCTGACATGATTGTAACGTATATTTCTGTATGCTGCATAGCTTGATATAGATGAGAACTGTATATAGGTTATCTAATGTATATAGGTTTTATGTTTGTAGGTCTGTATATTGTATGTTATTGTTTTATTCTCTGTTATATCGTTTTCTTGTCTTCATTTGGTTTTGATATAACCCTAATAAAAAGGAACTGAAAAAAAAAAAAAAAAAAGAACTGCTGTGTGTCAATTGTGTGGCAGTTAAAATATGACAAAAGTTTATTAAATACACATTTAAACAATATAAAACAGAAAAGGCAGTTAAAGCAAGTATGAGGAGGTAAGATCATAAGCTCTATGGGTAATGACTTATGTTTTGGAAGCATAATACTGTACAAGGTGAATTATAATACAGTATACAAAGTTATTACTGTTTGTCCAGGAAGGTTAGCAATATTAAATGGCTGTATTAAAACAAAAGCAAAGCATGCGTTGGAGAAAGGGGGCAGCCACACTGGGCGAAAGGGGTTAGGGGGCAGGATCGTAAAGTGCAGTTCCTGCGTTCTTCTTTCTGTATCAATATTCAATGCCAATAGATAAAGGGAGCTCAACTGATTTTTTTTTGCCATTCCATTGAAGACCAGAGGGGGCATAAGAGGAATTAGATGAATTTCTGGGTTATTTAACTTAAATCAATGAGTTTGTTTTTTTTTTTAAGAAAACTCTCTCAGACAATAGTATTTTTTAGACATTCAAATAGACAGACTATGTGGTCTATGAAAACTTATATACACAGAAAAACTATTAAAGAATAGGTATTTACATAGATCTAGCATGCACCCCCTTTTCAATTTAAGAATGGTAAAAATCAAATGCATAGGTGTTCCAGATTGAAAGCAAATAACGGTTTTAGGGACCAAACAGGATAGGGACAGAATATGAAGCAAGGGGATATAATGCTGAAAGCATTAAACAAGTGAGAGAAACTGTTATGCAATAAAGTAAGGGTACAGAGAAACACGTTTTTAATATTAAAAACTATAGCCATACAGCCAATAATATAGAATCGGAATAATGTGGATAATCAAAGAAACAGGAGAAGGTAGGAATGAATAAAAAAAAGGCCATGGAACAGGTAATTAAGAACTGGCATGTTAAAAAATATAGTTGGCCTGAAAGACATAACCAATATCCAGAAGTTCACATACAAAAAAGTGAAAAACTTGAAACAAATTATGCTATAAAGAGTATAAATCTACTCAGTGTAGATATAATAAAACTAACAGAATGGGTATAAGGCCTTGCTATAATTGTCATTTTGTCAGTATATTTATAAATATGAATCATTGGTATATCCAGAAATAAAGTAGATCTATTTTTGTATCCCTGCCAATTGTGATACAAAAATGTGATTTGCATTGCTAATTGTGTGACTTATTTTTCATTTTATACTGGAGAAGTAAAAGGATGAATGGTGGGGCAGTTATCTGAAATAATAATAATAAAAAAAAAAATAATGCTTTATAGAAGCATATCTCTGATAAGAGAGAAAATCATTTTGTTAGGGTCTCTGTTATACAAGAAAATGAAAGAGGTGAAGATAGTACTAGAACAGAGAATTTAGAATATAAATGGATGTCTATTCCTACAGCACATCAGCCAATAGGTTTAAACTGTGGCTACAGTATTAAGTCTTTGTTTAAAATGTGTTCAACATGACACTGTTTCTTTTAAGACGTTTTGAATTTAATTGACATAGTACAATTTTTTTAAGCTATTTAAACTGAAGTGATGTATTCTCCTGTTTTTCTTTATTAGCCCAATGAGGTAAATTGTGGGAAAGA
Organism: Protopterus annectens; assembly: GCF_019279795.1. Taxonomy (NCBI): domain Eukaryota; kingdom Metazoa; phylum Chordata; order Ceratodontiformes; family Protopteridae; genus Protopterus; species Protopterus annectens. The sequence goes on from NC_056742.1 coordinate 97,084,076, forward strand.
TTGTTAGATGAATTTGATTTATATGCTTCGGCGTTCTCCTTGAGTGGTTTTGTTGCTGTCTTTAAATTTTGCTGGTCTCCAAGTTTACCTGCCTGAGCTACTCTTATTTTGGAATACCATCCATTATTTTATCCCTCAAGTCCTTTTAAGACTAGGGATTTTGCTGCAGAGTGACAGCACCAAAGGGTAGGTATAGGAGTTGCAGTTCTATTACAGGGCTTAGTAGAGTTTAAAATCTCACTCTGAGATTAGTGGACATCTGTCCATCCCGCATCAATGCAAAGTGTTTTGGTATGTTTAGTAAGATAATTTTATTTTAATGGGAGGGTGAACGAGATGGATAAATTTTGTCGACATGATTTATTGGTGTAAGAATATTAGATAATGTTATCTGTGCTAGCATGACTGGCTGAAGTTTTGTAAATAATTGTAAATTACCATTCTTCAAAATTACATTCTTGTATATGCCAGCATGACTAGCTGTAATTCTGTATTTTTTTTTCTTTATTACTACTTTGATTTATCCAAGATGTTTAAATCAAACAATGTTCTTCTGGCTGACCAAATGTATATGTTTAAAAAAAAAAATTCTGAATGTACGTTATGTGAAGCCCCACCACTGGACCAGTAATCAAGGAGCCTCAATCCTCAGCACTGGCAACAGTGGGGGATGTAAACTGGGAGGATTACAAGGTATACACACACTATTTCCAGATGCAGCTCTCTGCATCAAGTTCAGTTTCCTTTAAGAGCACACAGAGACCACAGTCAGTACTTGGCTGGTTTCTCCCTCTTTCTGCAGACCCCAATAAGATTCCCCACTGGCATGGCTATACAACTGAGATCTCAGCTGAGTGGCCAAGCCAAGACCTCCAGCACCCTCTCTGTCCAACCAGTGCTTCATGTCCCTGCCCAAGTAGCTGACACACACATTCTTTGAGGTTTGATTTATACATACACACCTAACTGGGAAAGGCTGGCAGAGGTTTACTAGCTATGCCCCCTTTTTCCCCCCACACTATAAGGTAGTTATGACTGCCACCAGCCATCTCCTTATCAACTACTTTAAGGCCCTTAGCAAAGGGTGTTCAATCTTACTGTGTAATATTAATATTAACACAAATGGTAGTTTGACCAAGAGCAAGGCTATTAGGAGTGGCCTACACTGTCACCAAATAAATACGCAAGTACTCTAAAAACTTAAATACCTCTACACAGGTCAGCCACAATGAAAGGTTTAAATATATTTAATAATAAATTAAAGAAAGTACAGTTGTGTACACTTACCATAAATGTAGATGTTCGGGTGTATTCACTGTTGCAGTCATTACATTTGGGTAATCTGCTGGAAGGTTGCCCTCAGTCGGCCTGAATTCCAAAGTCTTGGGTCCTGCGTCGGTTGCTGTCTTCTCTTCCATGACGTCAGGTCGTCGGGGGTATAAAACATGCAGCAGACACCATTTTCTTTAGTTTTTCTTGCCTCCGATGTCAGGTGCCCCCAAAAAGGTAGCAATATTATATATATATATATATATATATATATATATATATATATATAAATACATGCATCAATATAAAGTTTACCTTCATCTACAAGCAAATACACCACATAGGTTGTAGAAGATAGTGAAGGAAAGATAAACTTCAGAATGACAAGGGGATGGCGGGAGGGTAACCTGGACTGCAACAGTGAACACACTTGAACATATACATTTATGGTAAGTGTACACAACTGTACTATGTTCTTCGTGTTTCACTGTTGCAGTCATTACATTTGGGTAGAATCCCAAAGCTATGGTTGGGAGGCTGGAGCTAAACAGCATTAGGTGCAGCTATAAGGCCCTGCAGCACTGCAGTGGCAAAATCTGCCCTGGACTTAAGTAGAGAGGCAAATGGTAATGCTTTGTAAGGGTGTGAACAGAACTCCAAGTAGCAGCCTCTAGAATGTCTTTGGTTGGTACTCCACTGAGAAAGGCTGCTGAAGTAGCTGCAGCTCTGGTGGAATGTGACCTAATACCCTTGGGCACAGGTTTACCATGGTGTAAGTATCAGAAACGGATGCAGTGGCTTATCCACTTTGAAACTGTCTGCTTTAAAATAGCCTTTCCTTCTGATCCTGCAGAATATGACACTAGTAATTGCTCAGTTTCTCTTAGAGCTTTAGTCCTGCTCAAGTAGAATCTTAGCTGTCTGTGAACGTCCAAGAAATGCAGAATTCTCTCCCCTTTGTTCTGTGGATTTGGATAAAAAGTTGGCAGATGAATTTGGTTAAGAGCCACACTGGAAACCACTTTAGGCATGAAAATAGGATTTGTCCTCAGAGACACCCAGTCCGGGTAAAATATGACAAAAGGCTCTACAGCCATGAGGGCCTGTAGCTCTGAAACTCTTCTTGCTGAAGTAATTACTAGTAGCAGAGTGGTCTTCCATGATAAAAACTTTATATCAGCAGTAGCAGGTGGTTCAAATGGAGGCAGGGTGAGTTTTTCCAACACATAATTGAGGTCCCATGCAGGTAATGGTGATCTGCTAGGAGGCCTTACATTTTTGGCTCCTCTAAGACACTGCTTTAGTAAAGGATGAGAAAAGATTGGTGGCTCTGTGTTGTAATGAGCCGAAATGGCAGAGGCATGGATTTTGATTGATGAGAAAGATAGGCCTTTGTCAAGCATCTCAGTTAAGTATTGTAATACCTGAGGAATATTTTGTTCTGCTGTATCAGTTGTTGTGCTTGATTCCAAGCACAGAATCTCTTCCATTTGTCAGCATAAGATTTTCCAGTACTAGGCCTTCTGGCTTCCAAAATGACATCCATCACAGCTTTACTGAGAGGTGCTGTTTGTATGATTACATAATTAGCCATGCTGCCAGGTTTAGAGTCTGTAGTTGATTGTGCAGGATCTGATTGTTTTGCTGGGACACTAGTTGTGGTGTTTGAGGCAAGGTCCAAACTTTATTGAGACAAGTTCCTTAGGACTGGGTACCAGTATTGGCGGGGCCAGTCCGGGGCAATTAATATCATCTTTGGCTTCTCTTGTCTGACTTTTAGGAGGACCTTGGGTAGAAGAGGTAGAGGAGGAAAGGCGTAAACTGATAGGTTTTTCCAACTGAAGGACTGGGTGTCCACTTTCCATGCTTGTCTGTGATAAGTCCCTGTGCAGAATCTTTTCAGTTGATAATTTTGAGGAGAGGCAAATAGATCTATGTCTGGGCTCACCCATTTGTCTGTTATCATGCTGAAGATTTGTGGATTTAGTTTCCACTTGTGAGGATCCATAAGGTTTCTGCTTAAATTGTCTGCCAGAGTGTTTTGTTTTCCTGGCAGGAATTGAACTTGAAGATGTATTTGGTAGGTCAAAGCTGTGTCCCACAGTGCCATGGCTAATTTGCAAAGGGGGTATGAGTGTGTGCCCCCCTTGCTTGTTTATATACCACATGACTGTGGTGTTGTCCGTCTTTATCAGTAGTTGTCCTGGATGAAGTAAGTCCTTGAAGGCTGTTAGGGCATTTTGAACAGCTAGCATCTCTTTCTGGTTGATAAGTAGATGCATGTGTTTTGGTGCCCATATGCCCTGAATGCATCTTCCTGCCATGCGGGCCCCCCAGGCATAATCTGATGCGTCTGTTGTTAAGGTTTGGCTGGCAGAGGGTAGAGTGAAGGGCCGTCCCATGTTTTGGTGACAGGCCTTTGCCCAACATAGAAACTCCTGTTGAAGGCAGGGAATGAGAGGAATCATTGTTTCCAGACTGTGTGAATGTTGACTCCATAAACTTTTTAGGTACCATTGAAGTTTCCTCATATGGAATTAGTAGGATGCAGGATGCCATGAAGCCCAGAGCTTGCAGAATTAAGTCTTGCAGAAGACTGGGTTTTTGTTGCCATCAGTATGAAGTAAGTAGTCAGTTGCCTTTGTTTCTCTGGTGTAAGGTAAGCCATCTGGGCAGTTGTATTCAAGCTTGCACCCAGGAATGTTATCTGTTGAGAGGGTACCAGTTGTGATTTCTTTTCATTTATAGTGTACCCTAGGCACGTTAGAAGCCTTTTCACAAACGCCAGGTGTCGAAGAAGAGTGTCCTTGTTCTCTGCTTGAATGAGACAGTCGTCCAAGTAAGGATATATTTGTATAGTCTGCAAAATGCAATTACTGGTGCCAGGCACTTAGTAAAGACCCTGGGCGCAGTAGATAAGCCAAAGGGCAGTGCAGAGAATTGGTAATGCATTAAGCCAGCCTTGAATCTGAGGTATCTTCTGCATGATTGTCTTATTGGGACATGCAGGTATGCCTCTTTTAGGTCTAATGTCACCAGCCAAGCATTCTTGCCCAGCATGGGCAGAAGCTGCTGCAAAATCAGCATTTTGAATTTTGGAATGTCGTCAAAATTGATAAATCCAGTATTGGCCACCAGGCCTTGTCCTTTCTGGGTACCAAGAACAGTCGAGTAAAAACCTTGTCCTTTTTCCTGTTCTGGTACTGATTAAATGGCCCCCATATCCATGAGGGACGTAACCTGTTTCTGTGCCTCTGCCCATTGATTTTTGGGCAGATCTGGCCAACCGTTTGCCATTAGCAGAGTGTAGAAATGGAATCTGTATCCCTGTGATACTATGTTTAGTACCCACTTGTCCTGGGTTATTAACTGCCAATTTTGAGCAAAAAGTGCTAATTTTCCCCCTAAGGGTGCTGTCAAAAGATAAGTGCTTGGTGTAGGCAGAGGGAAGTCATTGGGACTGTTTTGTGTAGGTTTCGCTTCATCTCTCCCTGATTTGGAGATAGATGCGCCCCATTGCTTTGACCTGTACATGAATCTTGCGCCTGGTATCTGGAACCCTTTGGGCATCTGGATTTGCCCCTTTGAGCTCTGTCTGACACAGGAAAGGACCAATTTTTTGTAGGCCAGTGTCTACTGAATCTTGGTGGCTGCACTTGTAAGAAGTCTTTAACAGTTTGCATAGACTTAGCTTTGTCTTCCATTTTCTTTAAAACCTCTTCTGCCTTAATACCAAACAAAGAATCATGCTGTAAAGGTGCATCTAGCAATTTAGCTTTAACATGATCAGGCAAATTTTGTTCCTTTAACCAGGCATGCCTCCTTATCACAGATCCAGTAACTGCGGCCCTGCAGGAGGCCTCTAAGGAATCAAAACCACATTGCAAAGTATGCTTTCCAACTTGTTCAGCTGCATGCAATAATTCCTGTGATACTTTATTTTCTGCACAGTCTGAAATCAATATCATTTTCTGTTTCCGCAATCCCATAACATGTTGTTGGTACTTAAGCATGTGAAATTGACAGTTTAATGCCCTGACTGCCAAGGTTGCAGATGTATAAACCTTTTTTCCCCAATCTGGTTAGTGCCCTTGAATCTCTGTCAGAGGGGGTAGGGTTTTTGCTGTTGAGGCCTTAACTCCCTTTGGACCTGTGAAATAGTTTCAGGGTCAGCAGCAGGGTTTCTAAATAAAAATTTATGCGAGTCAGGGACCCTGTAATATCTGTCAGGCTTACTCGGAGCCAGAGGTAAGGAGTCAGGGGTCAAGCTTGACTCTGAAAACACATCATTTGCAATGTCTAAAACAGGGGGAATGGCTAAAGGCTTGTGCTGAGGGAGAAGGAAATCCCCAAGCCTCTTTTTTGATTGAGAAATCTTGACTCTCCCAGTGAAAATGCTCTCTCAAAGTATGCAAGGTTTCTCCAAATGAATAATCCTCTGGAGGAGATGCAGATGGAATAGACTCCTCAGCATCAGAATCCTCATAGGGAGGTATAGATAATTCCTGATCAGAAGAGAAATCAGAAGAAACAGAAACCTGATCTGAAGATTCATAATCAGGGTCTTGCCTAGGCTTCTTTTCTGGAGGGGGATGGGTACCCCTGATCAAGGTAATAAGGTCTTCAGCCATTTTGATCATCTGTTTTTTTAGGCATAGAGGCCTGTGCACGTGGCTCAGGCGTCGTTTTTTTTAGTTTTGGTGAACCAAAGAAATTACACAGGTTGGCGTTCAAATAGTACAACTGAACTGACAAAATGAAATAAGAAACGCCAATGCTACGATGTCTTGAGACACCAAACCACCCTTGGTGCAACCTTTTTTTTAACTATAGTAAAACTGCAAAAATATCCACTGACAAAAAGTACAAAAGCCAATTAAAATCCAATGGTTTAATAGTATAATCCAACAAGTTAAGCGCTTTCACCCGCTGTATTGCGGGCTTCATCAGAACAATGCTCTGTGTAACTGTTGCCTTTTAAATTAACATTTTGGTGCCAACATTGTTACCGTTTAAAGATACAAATCCTTTGATAAAGGAACTAACACTTACTAATGTATACAATACATTTCAAACCATATCTAAGGTCGTTGTAACCATTTTAGTTTCATACAAAACTATTTTATTAAAAACAATCCAATATTTCTAAATAAATGTAAGAAATGTAAATATAAAAATGAAAAATAATTATATAAAATTTTTGAATATAAAATCATTTTTACCCTAATTCAATGCATTAATGTCTCAACTGTTATTGTGAATCAATTCCAAGTTTAATGTAAACTAATGTGTCAAATTCAACAAAGGCCTAATGGTAATATAATCATTAAGCCCTGGTGGTGTGGAAGCATCAGTATATAATTGCCACCATATTTCCTTATATGATAACATACCTTTGTAATTCCCCCCCCCGGGTCTATTTTAATTGTGTCCAGAATTGCAAATTTGAAATTGTGTCTGTCTCCACACTTCTTTACATGCCTATATAAAGCATTGTTTTCGTCCTTCTTCTTTATACTATACATGTGTGAGTAAATACGCTTGTTAAACCTCCTGTCTGTCTTTCCTATGTAAAATCCTGAACACACAGTACATTTAGCTAGGTATATTATCAATTTGGAATTTACAATTACCCTGTTCAAATCTGATATTGGACCTATTCATATTGTCTAATGTGATTCCCCCTTCCTCGTTAATAGCGTAACAAATATTACAACTTCCACATTTTTGGTATGTCTGATGGGAAAACTCTTAACAGTTAAACCTCTTTCCAGATAATTCTTAATATTTGGTCCCATTTTGTTAACAAATATAGGTTGGGACCCTAAAATATTAACTAAGTCATCATCTGCTAAAATTATGTTCCAATTGTTGAACATTATTTTCTTTACCTTTGTTACATGTGGGCCGTACTCTAAAACACATGCTCTACTGAACTTTGTTTCTGTACTTATAAGCCTTTCCTTAGTTATAGGAACAATATCTTTGTTGTAATAATTGTAGCCTAACAAGGTGGTGTATTTCCTTCCCCAATCGTCTATAACTTGTTTACTCACCTTTATCATCATATTCTTGTATCATCATGTCAGTTGGTTACATCAATAGCTATAAAAATTTCAATATATATAATTATACTGATCTCACTTTGGACATCTCTCATTTTCAACTGTTTTCAAGAGGTAAGAAATACATTCCAACAACAAATTTTAGATTAGTAGATTGTCTTAGTGAGATCAAATTATGTGTTAGGAAATTGAATTTGGCTATTATGTTCAACAACAATTATGACAATGTAGGGAATCAAAGAATGGGTATCAATGCACTGAAAAAGAAAAGCAATAACATGCCACCTATGCATCCCACCATTTCAGTTTATGACAAATCAGTTACTAAACAAATATATCAATTGCAGAAAAATATTAGTGGTAAAAGAATCAAATTTAATTTATCTAAGGATGAATTCAAGGTGTTACAAGATTTGAGGAATGACAAAAAAAATTTGGGTAATGAAACCCGACAAAGGGGGAGGCATAGTAATATATGACAGCATGGAATATGCCTCTAAAATGCACGATTTACTACACTTGGGTAATTATGAGGTTGTTTCGTTGAACGAAATTAATATAGCATACAGGAGAATAGATATACATGTAGAAGAATTTTTGATAGACAAAAGAATTACAGTAGAAGCTTACAATTATTTGAAGGTTGAACACCCTGTGGCAGCATCCCTCATTGGAATTCCCAAAGTTCATAAAAACAATGACAATCCTCCGTTTAGACCTATCATCTCTGGTAGCAGATCCAAAACCTTTCCTATGGGGGTAGCCATTGATACTATGCTTAAACATATTTATGACAAAATTCCCCATTTAGTAAAAGATTCGTGGGAATTTCTGAAAAATTATCCAGTATATTTGTCTAAGAAAGATGTGTTATTTGTCACTATAGACGTTATTGATTTATTTTCTTGTATACCCAAAGAAGAGGGGTTAGAAGCTTTCGCTAACAGCATTAGGAAATATGCTGAGTTTGAATGGGACAAAGCGTCTCTCATTTTAGATATGATGTCAATAGTTTTGGAACACAACTACATATATTATGAAGTAGAATTCTTTAGGCAAACCAGAGGTGTGGCTATGGGGGCAGCTTGTGCCCCCATATTCGCGAACCTGGTTATGTTAGATTGGGAGGAAGCAACTGTATTTCAGAGTGAATTTTTCAAACATATTAGATATTATTCTCGTTTTCTTGATGATATCTACATTCTATGGGATGGTAATCAGACTATGTTGAAAAAATTTTTGGAATTCATCAATCACAGCAATGACTACTTAAAATTTACATCTTCTAGTAGTCAGGAAGGTATACCTTATTTAGACACCTTTGTTTATAAAGGGGAAAGTAACTTCAAATCATGAATATACAGGAAAAATACATTTTCAAATGGTTACTTGGGGGCTTCAAGCAACCATCCTAGAAAACTTTTAACTAACATTTATAAAGGACAACTTATACAAGCCATAAGGATGACATCATCACACTCAGAAATGTTGGAGGAAGTAGCATACATTACCTCATTATTTAGGGATAGAGGGTATGAGAAGAATAAGATGATAAAGGTGAGTACACAAGTTATAGATGACTGGGGAAGTAAATACACCCCCTTGTTAGGCTACAATTATTACAACTAAGGTATTGTTCCTATAACTATGGAAAGGCTTATAATTACAGAAACAAAGTTCAGTATAGCATGTGTTTTAGAGTACGGCCCACATGTAACAAAGGTAAAGAAAATAATGTTCAACAATTGGAACATAATTTTAGCAGATGATGACTTAGTTAATATTTTAGGGTCCCAACCTATATTTGTTAACAAAATGGGACCAAATATTAAGAATTGTCTGGAAAAAGGTTTAACTGTTAAGAGTTTTCCCATCAGACATACCAAAAAATGTGGAAGTTGTAATCTTTGTTACGCTATTAATGAGGGAGGGGGAAATCGCATTAGATAATATGAATAGGTCCAATATCAGATTTGAACAGGGTAATTGTAATTCCAAATTGATAATATACCTAGCTAAATGTACTTTATGTTCAGGATTTTACATAGGAAAGACAGAGAGGAGGTTTAGCAAGCATATTTACGCACACATGTACAGTATAAAGAAGAAGGACGAAAACAATGCTTTATATAGGCATGTAAAGAAGTGTGGAGACGGACACAATTTCAAATTTGCAATTCTGGACACAATTAAAATAGACCCAAAGGGGGGAAGATTACAAAGGTATGTTATCATATAAGGAAATATGGTGGCAATTATATACTGATGCTTCCACACCACCAGGGCTTAATGATTATATTACCATTAGGCCTTTGTTGAATTTGACACATTAGTTTACATTATACTTGGAATTAATTCACAATAAGAGTTGAGACATTAATGCACTGAATTAGGGTAAAATGATTTTATATTCAAAAATTTTATATAATTATTTTTCATTTTTATATTTCTTACATTTATTTAGGAATATTGGATTGTTTTTAATAAAATAATTTTGTATGAAACTAAAATGGTTACGAAGACCTTAGATATGGTTTGAAATGTATTGTATTCATTAGTAAGTGTTAGTTCCTTTATCAAAGGATTTGTATCTTTAAACGGTAACAATGTTGGCGCCAAAATGTTTATTTAAAAGGCAAGAGTTACACAGAGCATTGTTCTGATGAAGCCCGCAATACAGCGGGTGAAAGCGCTTAACTTGTTGAACTTGTTGGATTATACAATTAAACCATTGGATTTTAATCGGCTTTTATACTTTTTGTCAGTGGATATTTTTGCAGTTTCACTATAGTTAAAAAAGGTTACACCAAGGGTGGTTTGGCATCTCAAGACATCGTAGCATTGGCGTTTCTTATTTCATTTTGTCAGTTTGGTTTTTTAGTTTTAGAAGTTGTCTTTGCCTTTGGTTTTGCAGCTGTCGTAGGTATGATATATAAATGTTGAGGTCTGAATACACCCTCAAAAGCCTGTGCCTGCTCAGCGGCTCTAGACCCATCTGAGGGAGATACATCCATCGGTCCAATACCGTGAGTATCTTGCAGCATGCCAGACTCCACATGGGTGTCGGCAGAGGCCTGCGACTTGAAGGTAGTGGGTATCAGGGGCTGCGAAAGCGCCTCACTGAGTACTGGCGAACGGCTTAGGAGAAGCTTCATCATTGGTTTTGGATCTAGACTGCCTTTCTCTGTCCTTTTCTTTCCGTTTTTTTATGTACTCTGGTAGTCGGATTGCTGTCCGACATTTCTGGGTAGTTAAATCTGTTTCCAAAATACTTTGATGCAAAAATATACCGACGCTTAATAGTGCGTTGGTTAAATCTAGCACAAAACCAACAGCCAGGCACGTTGTGATCAGGGCCTAGGCAAGGAATACAGTATAAATGGAAATCCTTATGAGGTATTTGCTTCTCACATGTAATACAATTATTAACTTTTTCTGACATCGGTAAAAAGTAAGAAAAAAGTTTCCCCAACGGGGTACTTAGCTTTAGTGAATACTTCGGTTCTGAAACTCAAACTCGAATATTTCAGTAGTCGGCCGACCGGCCCTTGCGAAATGCTTCTGCTTCGGGTACCGCGCGGCAAGAATAAAGAAAATGGCATCGGCTGCATGTTTTATACCCCTGACAACCTGACGTCATGGAAGAGAAGACAGCAACCGATGCAGGACCCAATACTTTGGAATTCAGGCTGACTGAGGGCAACCTGCAAGAAGATTACCCAAATGTAATGACTGCAACAGTGAAACACGAAGAACATCAAGAAAATACTCAGCATATATTCACAGTGACATCAGAGTTCAAAACCATAAGAAATGTTTACAACAACATTGCAGGACACACATCTAAACTATGCTTCACTATATTCCTGACCGAGTCTAAGAGAGTTATACCATACTCTAGTTAACTTACTTACAAAGCAAGGCAGATGTTGTGACGAATAGTTCTTGGGAGGTCCAAGACCGAATACAGAATGCTGTCTCTCTCTAAGACACCTCTCAAATTAATATCTCAAATATTACTGCTGGGATAGCTTGCAGAATGACATCATTTCTTGTCATCTGACTATGCCAGATGAAACCCCTCCATTGCTGGGAGCTGGCAGTATTTTGCATCTACCTGTGAAAACAAACAGACTACAGATCTTTGGCAGATGCTGGGAGTCATAAAAAAATTGCATTCCTTCACATTTCAAAACTAGTAATTAGTTCACCCTAAAGAAAATACAGAAAGTTTCTCAACACAAACTCTGTCTCTAGCTCATTGAAAACTGAACGATACCATCTTTTGTTCTGTAGCCATAAAGTAATTTAATTTCAGCTATTTTTCTGAAGTTAACCTCCTGTATTTTAGTTTCCACTGTTACAATATATACACTTAAACAGTTACAATAGTGCATGTACATTTATGTTCTTTTCCTGTAAGGCACACTGTGGTTACATTTTAAGCACAAGCACTTTATAAAATACCTTTTTAACACAGGTCTGTACAAACCAGTTTGATATACACATGACATACAGTTCTAACACAGTTGTAACACAAGCATCTTATATAGATCATGTTGATATTCACAAATGACATATAATTATTTACAAAATTCCAGATAGCTGTGCTGTCAGTATCTCCCTTTGTCACAGTTTATGCCAGTCAGCTAACATAGATGTGATGCCATCGTGTGCCAGAGCTGAAAAAGACAAATTCCACAGCAGCTGTTTTGTTTACTTTTTAAAGTCTGATATGAGAACATAGAATTCTCATAATAGCTTTCTGTGACTTAAAAATTTCTGCTATAAAAGCAGGTTCTGAGTCAGATTAAGTTCAGTTGTTGTAGTTGCTCAGTTGCTGTTCAGTTATCGTTTTTCAGATCAGTCGTTCCACTCAGGGTTTTCCAGAGCTGTTCAGTAATAATAGGAATTATTACGGTCGCTAAATACCAAATAGCCTGAAGAGTGGGCATACATTCTTATCTTGCCTGGCAGAAGTAAGAGTATCATCTTGCCTTGCTGAGTTAATCAGATAAGGCAGGGACAAGTTAATATTTAGATAGTTAGAGAACTACAGTTAAGAGTTTTTCTACAATCAGTGTGAAACCTATCCTACAGTGTTATTTTCACAATTCCTGCATGTGAAACTCTGTGGTTTATTAGAATCAGTTATTCAGTGTATACATGTTTTAAATAATTTTATTTACTATTAAAGGTTTTACTACCTTTTTTGAGGCTGGTTATTTAGGAAGTACTTTTAGTAACCTGAGAGTATTTATGCTTAATGTGATAACACCAGGGCCACTATGAAAAGCCTTACTGCTTGGATTACCTAACATTTATATCAACATGTATTTTACCCAATATAACTGAACACTCTGTGATGACCCCTCTCTGGGCCAGTAATCAAGAAGCCTGAATCCTCACCACTGACTGTGGAGAGGGACATTCACTTGGAATACAAATGGATACACTCAGTATTTCCACATGCAGACCTCTCTGCATCACGCACAATTTCCCTTAGCAGTACACAGGGAACACACTAAGCCCGGGGTCTGGATTTCTCTATATCTGTCTCCTTCCAAGTCCCCAATAAGACTCCCCACTGGTACAGCTGTAGGGTTAGGTCCTCAGCTGAGTGTCCAAGTCAAGTCCTCCAGTACCCTTTCTGTACAAAAAGTGGTTTGTGTCCCTGCCCGAAGTAGCTGACACACACACTGAGATTTGATTTTTCACACACACTCACGTGGAAAGGCTGGCACAGATGTACCTGCTGTGCTCCCTTCTGACCAAAGTATAAGGTAGTTATCACTGCCAGCAGACACTCCACAATCAGCTACTCTAAGGCCTTTAACAATTGATGTCCAATTATACTGTGTGATATTAGGGGTCTATTTTATATATTCGAACACTTAATTGTTCGAATCACTAAAGATCGAACTTTAGTGATTGAACAATTAAATGTTCGAATATATTAAAAATAAATATTTACTAAAAAAAAAAAAGAAAAAAATAAAGGGTGTAAGCAGGGGGGGCAAGCACCCCTGAACACCCCACAGCCTCCCTACTTAAATATACCAACTCCAAGATCGCACTTCAGTGTGCTACAGTGCGGAAATGGAAAATTTCCCATTTCCTGCACTGTAGCGTGATCTTGGAGTTGGTATATTTAAGTAGTGGGGGGTGCAGGGGAGGCTTGCCTCCCTGCTTACACCCTTTATTTTTTTTTTATTAATTTTTAAAATTTTTTTTTTAAATATTCGAACATTTAAATGCTCGATCACTAAAGTTCGATCTTTAGTGATTCAAACATTTAAGCATTTAAATATATAAAATAGACCCGATATTAATACTAATACAAATGGTAGTAGTCGACCAAGACAACTAGGTCCTCAGGAGTGGCCCACACAGTGTTGTCAAATAAATATAATCACTCTCAAAGGTTAAGTACTTTCTAAAAGAACCAGCCACAATAAAAGTTTTAATATATTTAATAAATAAAAGAGCATGAAAGTACTGAATATATATTTACAGTAACCCACTTAGCTCAAATCACAGGAAATATTGAAAATAACATTTATGGGCAGACTCCGACAATAAAGGAAAACCATATCTAAACTAAGCTTCACTATATTTTTCTGAGTGAATCTAGGAGAATTCCTATTTTTTTACTTACTTAACAGAGCAAGGCAGATGATGTGGTGCATGGTCCTTCATGCTATCAAGCCCAAGCACAATACTCAATACTGAGAAAACGCTCTCTAATATCCAAAACAATTTCCAAGATCGCTGGCAGAATGACCCCATCTTGTCACCTGACTCAAGGTTCTCACAGTATCCCATTTCAAGTTGAGACAGGAATTCAGCATAGACAGCTACAATACACATCTAAATGTTTATGGCAGTGCCTGGGGCTTCCCCTCTTTTTACTGAGCTAATGAACAAAAGCTCCTTCCAGACCTACCGTGTCCAGTCCTATTCAGAACAGTTTTTGGCTTAACAACTAGTTGAATTTCAAGGATTTTCCAAAACTAACTGGACTGAGGTTAACCGCTTCTCTTCCAGTGTCCTTTGCTAACATATATGCATATGGTTCTAATACACTTGTAACATAAGCATCTGTACAAATCAGTTTTATATTTAAATGCCATACAGTTCTAATACATTTATAACATAAGCATTTGTGCAAATTAGTTTGATATTCAAAAAACATATTCTTCACAGAACTCCAGCTGGCTATACCTACACTAGCCCATATTATCACACACCTCTTTTGAAGGGTATTGTGGTATTTGACTGGTAGCAGCTGTTACTTTGTAATTTTAGGAAAGAGGACATAGCAGGTACATCTGTGCCAGTCTTTCACAAGAATGTTTGTATGTGTGAATATTAAATATATAAGAGTGAGTATGTCAAATACCTAGAACTGGGACACAGTGCTCTGTTGTGGTTAGTTTGAAGACTCATTTGAGGACCTGGAGTGAAGCATATAGCCCAGTCCCAGGTTTGGAGCCTATTCCCAGTGTACTCTAAGGGAAAATTGTGTATTTCTTTCTCTGCTTTCAGTGACATTCCCTTACCAGAGACAGTGGTCTTTAGTAACTGCCCCAGGTTTAAGTGGGGTCATCACATTATTTGGTGGCAGCAGTATGAGATTTTAATTGAGCTTTTTTAGCCTTTGGGTACTTGTCACTGAGGTGTGCACTCTTGACAGCCACAAGATAAACAGAGCTTCATTTCATAACAGTTCTAATTGTTTTTTAGTCAGTTTAGTCAAGGAAGTCAAGGACAGCAGGCAAAGATGTCAGCAAAGAATTATAGCAAGCTGACAAGGAATCAGTTGACTAAGGTGTGCGAATCCAAAGGAGTAGTGCATGCCAACCTATGGAAGCAACGATCTCAGACTTAATTGCAGCTGCAGAGCAGACCAGCAGCTCAGAGAATATCCAGTCTGGCATTGTGGATGTGCAGTCTTCACAAACAGGACAGTTCACCTTTTATTTAGAGGATAAAAAAAATCCGTCTAGAGTTAGACACTCAAACTGCAGGCTGAAGAAAAGGAGAAACAGAAGTAGCGCCAGTGTGAACTATGGTGTCTAGTGACCAAGGAGAGACTGCAATTGGAAACCAAATGTTTGGAAATTGAATCAGCGGACAGACTACAGTAGTTGGAGAAGGAAGAAAATGACAGACAGCAATGTTTGGAGGCTTTGGAGAGGGAGAAGCAGTGTCAACATGAAAAGGAGCTTCTAACCCTTCAATGGGGTCATGGAGGTAATGCGGAAGGGATTGACCAAAACACAGATGCCATAAAGGTTAGTAAACTTTTTCCTCAGTACAGGGAAGAAGGTGACATTGATATTTTTATGTATATATTTGAGAGAGTATGTAAACAATATAATGTTTACCACGGGCTCTGGGTACGGGTCATGACCCCCATACTCCATGGTAAAGATGTTAACGCAATTGCTAAACTGTCTGATATTGATTGTTTGAATTGTGATCATTTAAAACAATGTTTGTTTACTTGATTTCTTTACATTAACTCTTGAAATGTATCGAAAAAAGTTTTGTGAACATAGACGCAAGGCAGATGAAAGCATATGTGATTACACTGCTAATTTAAGTACTTACTATTAGCGGACCAGAGTTCCCCTGTGGCGACCCCTAACCGGGAAAAGCCAAAGACAAATAAAACTTTCAAAGGTGGCTGACTGGGTGTCAGGTCACCACTTTTGAAGGACTGGCAGACCTGGTGAGGGAACAAGTGCTCAGCACTTTGCCTGAGGACATGAGGATCTGGTTGGCAGACCGAGAGTCTAACCCTGCAAATGAGTTGGGGAGAAAAGGGATGTCTACTTGGCAAGTAGGACACCACTGCATAAAGAAAGGGATACCCACTGCTGCACATGGACATAAAGGAACTCATGGGGGGGGGGGCTGACTAAACCACTCCAATAGAGTTCACCAGTAAAAGGGGAAGCCACTAATTCAAGCTCACGGTCAGAATCAGGGATTACATGTTTCAAGTGTAATCAGAGGGGCCATGTAGCATACAAATGTCCATTGAAGCAAGGTGAGAAACAAAAGGTGAGGGAACCTGCAAATGGGAATGACAGAATGACAGTGGTAAGTTGTCTGGAAACAATACAGGTGCCAAATTATCACCAAAATCTGTATCCTATCTTAGTGGATGGAAGACAGGCCACTGCTAAGAGAGACTGCTTCTGATATAACCATTGTGAGGCCTGCAGTGGTTAAGGAGAAGTAGTACTTGCTTGGGCAGTCCACACCAGTCAGAGCTTTGTGTTGGACCCCATTCCAAATACTCTGGCCAGGGTTCGTATGGACTGGGAGGGTGGAAAAGGGGAAAAAAAAAATAGGCGTGTTTGAGGATACCCCCTGCAGATGTCTTAATATGGAATGATTCTGATAGTGTAGTACCTTATGTGCGTGCAGTGCATGCAATCAAGCTTGGAGACAGGCATGTAGGTCTGCTAGCCTGGGGGAGACCCAGACAGATCCTACGCCTGATACTGGGGCTGTTGATGTGGTTACTTCAGGGAGAGAGGTACCTTGTAGCAGTGAACCTGAAGGTGAACCACAGCTGCTGTTAGGTACTGGTGTTCCCATTGGACATGGTGACTGCAAGGACAGAGGTGAGTGGTGGTATCCAGGCTGACAGTGAGGCATCACTGAGAGGATACAGAGCTTCCGGTGGAAGGGGAGCTGGCAGGGTCACAAAAACAGGCTCAATTTATGGACCCTACATTACAAGGCTTGAGGGAGGTAGCTAAGAAGGCACCCGATTCTCAAGGAAGAGGGGAGTCTGTACACTGTACAGTGAGTGGACCCCTGAGGGAGGGCTAGAGGGTGAGGTAATACAGCAGTTAGCAGTGCCAGAGCCTACCATCTGGCACTTCTAGTCATAGCCTGTGACATTCCTTTTCCAACCCATATGGGCATAAAGCATCTTAAGAGACATATTATGCAAAACTTGTATTGACCTGGGATTGCAATGGATGTAAAGGGGTACTACAGGACTTGTGAGCAGTGCCAAAAGGTAGGCAAAGCAGGAGACAAGATCAAGGCTCCAGTGATGCCTTTGCCTGTGAATGAAGAGCTGTTTCAGAGGGTAGCCATGGATGTTGTAGGGCCTTTTGAGTACTGAAAGTTCTACAGGGAAGAAGTATATCCCGGTGCTGGTGAATTATGCTACCAGATACCCTGAGGGGGTGGCTCTGTCCTCTATTGAGGCAGAGAAAGTGGCAAATGCCTTGTTAGAAATTTTTAGCAGGGTAGATTTTCCAAGGGAGATACTGACTGACCAAGGTGCCAACTTTATGTCAGACCTGCTGGCTTGTCTGTGGAAGCGTTGTGGGGTGAAGCATCTAAAAACCACCCCCCTACCATCCCCAGACTAATGGCCTTGTGGAGACAAACTCTACATTAAAGACTATGCTACAGGCATTTGTGGACTGGACAAATATCTGCTCCATTTATTAGTTGCCTACAGAGAGGTACCTCAGAAATCTACAGGCTTTTCACCATCTGAGTTGCTGTATGGGCATAGGTTGAGGGAGCCTTTAGATTTGATTCGTGATGAGTGGGAGGGTGAACGTGAATCCCACAAGGAGTCTGTTGTGAAGTATGTCCTAAACTTCAGGACAAGTCTTAGGGAGCTCATGGGTTTGGCTCAAGAATACCAAGCAGTAGCCCAACAGCAAAAAAAGTTAGGTATGACAGAAATGCTGGAACCCATAAGTATACTGGGGGCAACAGGTTATGGTGCTCCTTCCTGTCAGACACTATAAGCTGCAGGCAGCTTGAAAGGGACCCTTTGAAGCAGTAAGGAAAGTTGGTAATGTTAACTACATGGTAAACCTTAGTAGGCATTAGGCAGAGACATACATTGTACTGCCAACATGATAAATCTCAGTATTCACAGTGGATGGCATGAGGAGTCTGAGGAGGATCTGTTGACTGACCTTCTTAGTGAGGCTTGGAATGACTTCTGCGGGAGAAGTAGCAATATCTCAGATTCTATCCCCTATTTAGGTTAAAGAAATACGAGCAGTGTTACAGGCATTGGGGGCATGTTCACTTGGAAACCTGGGTGTATTCACCTAGTGCAGCACCATGTGGACAGGGGGCCCCAAAGGCCCATCAAGCAAGCTCCTTAAAGGGTGCCTGAGTGAGTCAAACATACTTTGAAGGAGGAGATAAAGGAGATGTTGGGGCTGGGGGTAATCCACAAGTCCAGCAGTCCTTGGGCTTCCCCCAGTAGTATTGGTACCAAAGAAAGTTGGTAGTGTAAGACTCTGCATAGACTACAGAAATTAAACAGTTATAAACAGTCAGATGCGCACCCCATGCCTAGAAGAGATGAAGCTTTACAGCACCAATCCTCACAGGTGATGACTGCAACAGTGAAACACGAAGAACATAGTACATTTGTGTACACTTACCATAAATGTAAATGTTCGAGTGTATTCACTGTTGCAGTCTTGGTTTCCCTCCCTCCATCCCCCATTTAACATCTTCTCCTAGGGGGACAAAAGCTTCCCAAGGTGGCTTTTAGCCACTATGATCACTTCTCTCTTTTCCCTTGTGTTTCTGACAGGTTAGGGCAAGAAAAACTAATGTAATGACGTCGGCTGCCTTGCTTTATAGCACTGACGACCTGACGTCAGACTACAGGCGACTGCACCCGGCGCACAAAAACATTGACTCTGGTATTCAGGCTGACCGAGGGCTACCACAGCAGGGATAACCCACAGGTGATAACTGCAACAGTGAAACACGAAGAACATCAGTAAATACACCCCTGGGTTCCACCTGTCTCTCTACTGGACAGGAGCTTTGGGTACTGACTTGGGCTAAACTCTTGACTAGGCTTCTAAGGGCCTGAGGGCCAATAGCCTAGTAACTTCCTACAATGCTATGAAGTTCTACTTTTTTTTTTTATAATTAAACCCAACAACTGATTAGTCTGAGTAAAGTGAAAAGGTCTGAGCCAGATGTGATGTTATTCCTACTTTAAGTTATAATAATATATTACTTAAAGTAGTCATAATTTTCACCCATAATATTACAATAAAATGTTTTCAGGAGAACAGTAAGTCTATCGCTTTATGGGAAGACATGACTGTGAACAGACATTTATTTGCGCCTGACATAAGATGCCCATGTTTTCTGGGAAACATTTCTGTTGAAACAGTTTTTAGACTGTTTATTTTTTAAAACTAGCTCCCAACAGTGTAACAACTGAGGAAGACTGAGATTTCTGGTGTGAAATTGTTGCTGCTGAATAATGCTAAACATATCGATAATAAATCTTAATGTCTGGAATTTAAGGTTTTGGGAGAAAGTAATCAAGTAGTTATTGTTACTGAAACCTGATCCTCAAATAATAATCCACCTACAAGCTTACCAGGTTTTAAAGCATAGTATAATTTAAGACCAGTGGGGAGGTGGTGTAGTTTATTTTTACATCTTATACAGTATAGTTTCTAGTTTATATAACAATGTTACTGACTGAAATATCTGTGAAGTTTGGATGGAGAGACAATGTGCTTAAAAGTGCTCTTTTTTACAGGCCTCCCCATCAGAATGTGCAGGAAATACCTTTAAATAACTTTATCACATCATAATCTGCAGATAATTTCGATGCAATAGCAGGTGACTTAAATGCTTCCCAGGTTAGCTGGTATGATCATGACTGTAATAATCGATTGGTTGATGACCTGGTAAATTAGAAATAATATATCACAATGTGTTTGGAGAGGTAAAGTTTGTTCAGTTGATATAAGATGAGAGATTTTACAGTTTTTACACCACTTTGAGGAATACATACCATTGGTTCTCAGTACACCAACTCTATTTAAATCACCTTGTAGAATAAAACTCTTGAATAATTTGTGTAACAAAACTAACAAATTTATAGAAAAAGCTTTAAAAAATGTTCTAAAAGGAAAAATATAGACATATGTCAGCTTGCTAAAAATAAACTTAGGAAACTGGTGATGATTATGAGCAAGATTTGGCTAGTAATATTGAGTTACTCGTAAATAAGAAAACATTTTAAAATCATTTGAAACACTACACGAGTGGTATTAAATCGGATATTACTATTAAAATGGGGATAAATTAGTGACTGACAGAAGTACACTGGCAAATACATTACTGGCTCACTTTATTGGTATTAACATAATACTGGTTAATGTCAGTGTTCCAGATGTAACAAATGGAGACTGAAGTGCAGACAAGTTAAAGGATGATTAAACCCAGCTCAGCTACAAGTCTCAATACAAAATCAGTCATAACTAGGGATATTACTCCATGTCTGTTATTTATATCAGAAATCTCTGGAAACAGGCTCTGTGCCTGATATCTGGAAGTGGCACATGTGCTACCTGTACCTAAGGGAGGTGATCTTATAAAGTAGAGAATTATAGACATTAGTCTCATGTGTATTATAGAAAAATGCTTTGAAAGAGTAACTTCTGAATATATTACTAGTATAATGTGTGGCAAACATGAAATTATACAACATGGTTTTGTTACTGGAGGGTCATGTAGTACAAATGTACTTTTAATCTTCCTTATGGAAGGCATTTGATGAAGGTTTAGCTGTTGATATGTTAACATACATGTATATTTTGAAGGCTTTTGACACCATGCCACATTATAGGATTCTCTTTATTATAGAATTACTTGTGTTATCAGAGGGATAAAAAGTGGTCTCTAAGATGAGGAAATGTAGGGTCAAGCTTGGATGTACTTTATCTGAAGAGAGAGGAATTAAAAAAGAAGTTATGTACTTACCATAACATTCCATCGGAGTTGTTGCTTTTTGTCATCATCCTGCACGGATCCAACTCAGCCGTATAATCCAGCACTGGAGCTGAAATCCAAGCTCCTTTCCCTACCCATAAATGTCTCCCTCTCCCTCCTCCCCTCAGATAGAGTTTGCTGCAGGATAGCACCAACCCCCCCCCCCAGCAAAAAAAACTTAATCCCTGACCAAATGAGGTATTGTCAAACACAGACTCAACTTGGGCCAAGAAGAAGCCTGTGCCTGCATCTGTCCAGTCCACGACTCAGCCAAAAAGGCAGGGGGAAGGAGGGTGGGATGGCTGAAGACAAATGAAAAGCAACAACTCAGATGGAATGTTATGGTAAGCACATAATTTCTTTATCTGAAGCGTTTTTCTTTTTCATTTGGTCTTCAACCTATGGGACTGAGCCCCTAGCTACAATAACCTTGGGAGGACCTCATGGAAGGATGTTCTAGAGCACAACTGAGCCAAAAGAAGCCCTGCTCCTGGCAAGAATATCCAATTTGCAATGGAAGATAAAAGTATGCGAAGAGGACCAGGTAGCAGATGAACAGATATCAATAGGAACCCTGGACCAAAAGGCTGCAGAAGTAGACATTGATCTGGTAGAATGCGCCCAGATGGGATCCGGTAGACAGACACCTTTATAAAGATAAGCCTTAGAAATACAGCTGGAAATCCAATGAGCAAGAGTGACCTTAGAAATAGGCTTTCCCAGACGTGGCTTAGAAAAGGATACAAAAAGTTGAAGCGACTGTTGAAAACGTTTGAGTATGCAAATAAAACTGCAGCTGTCTGTGAACATCAAGTAAATGTAATTTGTATTCCTCTTTGTTCTGGTAATGCTGGAAGACTGGGAAATTAATCACCTGGTTAATATTAGCTTCACAGACCACCTTTAGTAAGAAAGATGGGTTAGTACGAAGAGTCATTCTGTCCTTATGGATGATAAAACAACAGGGCCTGACAGACAGCAGCAGCTCAGAGACCCTCTTGCCTGAGGTAATAGCCACCAAGAAGGCCATCTTCTACGATGAGAACTGTAAGTCGACAATGGCAACTGGTTCGAATGGCAAACTAGGGCCTGTAAAACTAGAGTTAGATCCCAAGGAGGTGTGGGGTCTTTGACAGAAGGACTAAGAAGGAAAGTACCCTTTAAAAAGGCTTTGCATATCTTAGAAGAAGCCAAGGCGGCTGAATTTTCCCCCACATGGAAATTTGAAATTGATGCCAACTGAACTTTAATTGAGGAAAAACTAGTGACACTATGAAAAATATGAGCTAGAAAATCCAAAATGGCAGGGACAGGAGCTGTAATTGGGTCCAGATTGTGCTGAGAAGCCCTGACAGAGAAATGTTTCCACTTACTGGAATAAATCTTCTGGTAGTAGTCTTATAGGCCGCAACCAAGATCTTATTGACAGGTGAAGACAGCCTGGGAGTCCTGGCCATCAGGGAAACTGCAGCAGCCAAGCAGTGAGATTCAGGCTGACTAAGTCCGGGTGAGGAACCCCTGACGGGTGTGTGAGGAGATCCTGAACTGAATTCAGTGTCCAAGGAGGACACACTAGATGAGACCAAAGAGTGGGGAACCAAACATGGTGAGGCCAGAAGGGGGCAAGGAGAATGACTTTTCCCTTCAACCTTTTTGCTTTATGAATAAACTTGGGGATCAGAGGAACAGGAGGATAAGCATAAAGTAGACCGGAGGCCCAAGCATGGACCACAGCATCTCTGAGCGACTCCCCCCGGAGGGTGGATCAGAGAGAAAAGCTTTCTGCACTTCACATAGGAAGGCGAGGCGAAGAGATCGCAGCAAGGGCGACCCTATTTTTGAAAGATCATGTCCACTACTTAAAGATTCAGAGACCACTTGTAAGGCATCAGAATGGCTCTGCTGAGCCTGTCTTCTAGAATGTTGGACTTTCCCAGAATGTGCGATGCCACCAGAAACCGGGTAGAAGAGATCTCCCACTCGCACAATCTCATGGCCTCATGGCAAATGGGATAAGACCTGGTCCCCCAGTTTGTTGATGTACCAGACTACAGACATGTTGCCCGTCTGGATAGCAACAGTCCGAGTAGGCAGAAAGCTCTGAAGGGCTTGCAATGCCAGAAGCACCACCCTCATCTCCAGGACATTGATATGCAGATTGGTCTCCAAGGGGGACCACATGCCTTGGACCGTCCGTCCCATGCAATGCCCCCCAACCCAACTAGGGAGGCGTCCATGGTGACCGTGATCGAGGGGGAGGGAGAACAAATGGGCAGCCCAGAAGGTGGTGTGGGGACTGAAGCCACCACTGAAGACAGTACCGGCAAACTTGGGATAGTAAGACCAGATACAATAAAGGAAGTTTGAGAAGGGCCACTGTACCATTAAGGTCCACTGGAGAATCTTCATGTGAAGGCGTGCGGTTGGTTGAAGGGTGATCGTGGCAACCATGGACTCCAATGCCCAAAGAACCATACCTGCTGGGGGGAGATGGGTCTGAAGAATCGACTTCACATTTTGTTGGAGCGACAGTAACCTGTCTGGAGAGAGAAAACACCCTGCCTGTACTGTATCCAACCAAGCACCTTATAAAGTCCAACACCTGAACAGGTTCAAAGTTCGATTTGGGCAGATTGATCGTAATGCCCAGGGAAGGAGCTAGAAGGAGGAGGTAATCCCTAGCTTGAATCAGTCAATGCCTGGAGAGAGCGGAAAAGAGCCAATCGTCCAGTTAAGGGAAGATCTAAAATCCCTGCAGCCGCAGGTGAGCTGCCACTATCACCATGAATTTGGTAAACATCCGGGGGTCAGTGGCGAGTCCAAAGGGGAGCACTCTGAAGTGAAAATGTCTGGCTCACAGCCAGAAGTGAAGGAACTGTCTGGAGTCTGGAGCATCTGTTCATTTTCACATGACAGTACACATCCTAAAGGTCCACCAAGCACATCCAGTCTTTGTTCTGTAGAAATGGCAGAATGGACTTTAAGGTGACCATCCAAAACTTTGTTGTGGCAACGGACAGGTACAGGGTAGTAAGATCCAAAATGGGTCTGAAGTCACCCATTTACTTTGTCACCAAAAAAAACCTGGAATAAATGCCTGATCCAGATTGGTCTGGGGAGATGGACTAGATTACTCATTTTTCGAGCAGCCTGGAAATTTCTATGGCTTCTGCCTCCTGTTGACTGGGTGGAATGTCTGGGAGGTTTCTCTTCGGAGAGGGAGGATGAAGGAATGGGATGGAATAACCTCTGGATATGATTTGAAGCACCCAGTGATTGTTCATTATGAACTCCCAGACTGTTGGATGCAGGAAGAGGTGCCCCCCCAACTGCCTTCAGAGTACAGCAGTCAGGCAATCCTTCAGGATTACTGAAAGAGTCGGTCCAGGAATGAATCTCAAGATCCCTGGCACCTCGGTACCCCCGCCTGCCACATGGGTGGCATATGTCATTTCCCCCCTGCCTCTGAGAGAAGAATGACCCTGATCATACTGGGAAGAGTCCTGAGGCTTCCAAAACCAGAACTTCTTGACCTCACTCTGATTCCTAGAAAAGGAATGTTGTGGAGTGGAAAATTAGATCCTGACGACAGACAAGATCTTCCCATCTTTCTCGCTCTGAGTAAGTGTGTCATAAACGGTTTTGCCAAACAAAGTTGACCTATCAAAGGGCGTATTCACAAATGATGCCTTAAAGGGTTCCGAAAAAGCACAAAGCTGGAGCCAGGCATGCCACCTAATGGCAAAGCCTGTCCTGGCTGCCCTAGAGGTACTTTCAGTCACATGAGAAATAAGCCTCATGGACGTGTTCAATATGGCAGTTAGGGTGGCCAGATGGGAAGAAAAATCTTCTTCTCTGCTGACATAGACCCAGGGGCAGACACAGAGACTTCCTTAACTAGGTCCCTCTGCAATCTGGTGACACAAGCCAAATAATTCAGCGCATGCAGAGGAAAGGTGGCCGAGGCACACACCTGGTTCCCAAAGTGATTCATTGCCCTAGACTCCCTATCTGGAGAATGGACAGAGAAGCTCTCCTGGGCCAGCTCCTTCTTGGTGGCCATTGCAACCACCACAGCATCGACTGCAAAACCTTTGCAGGGCCAATGGGGTCTGTTTGAAGGGGCACTAAGCACCTGGTCTGGGCACTTAGGAATGGGCTCAACTGTGTCCAGTTCCTTCCATGCCCTATTTAGAGATGAGATCCACCAAAGAATCCACAGGGGGGCCAAGATGTACAAGTGCTAAATGCCTCCAGGAATACGGACTCATCAGGGTTGGGTTTGAGGGAAGACCACCCACCTCTCTGATGCTGAATCCCCATGATGTCCCCAAAAAAAGAGTGGTCAGGGGATGATTGGGGGGAGCTCCCCCCCTCATCCAAATCGGTATCTTCCATGAGAGATTCTGGTTGGGAATCTAGGTGTCTACTCTTGCATATATGTTTCCAAGGCACCTCCTTGGGGAAAGCTCCAGGGAGGACTCAGAAGCTTTGGGGGATTCCTGAAGAGGAACGTTCAAGGCGGTCTGAATACCGGCTGTCCTGCAGGGGGCAGGATGGTTGACTCCAGCCCAGAAACAGGCGGAGCCAGGGCAGAATCCAAGGAAGAAAATGTCAAGGCTCTCAAAACAGCTGAGAGGACCCTCTTCCACCACCTCAAAAGTTGAAGGCAAGCAGATCCTAGAAAGCAGCGAATCCAGAGTTGAAACTGTCGGCGTTGGAGCCTCCCAGACCATCGCCCCCAATGCCGAAGGGGGAGTCGGAGCGGAGTCTCCCAGCACCGAAGCCCCATGGAGAAGGGATAGCTCTGAAAGCCTAGTAGCTGACGCCAACCCCACGGAGCAGACACCGAAGCTACTGCTCCAAGAGTCAATCCAGTCTGAAGACATCGGAGCTGAACCGCTCAAGGTAACTGCTGGCGTACAGGTACAAGGAACCATCGCCACCGACACCTCAACACTAGGAAACCTTAGACCCAAGGATTCCAAAGCCAAAGGTCTGATTGGAGAAGGAGATATCGGGAAGAAACCAGACTGTGTGCTCACAGCTCCAGAGGGGGATGGAGCAGGCAAGACCCCAAGCTGAATCTGGGGCCGAAGAATCATCATCCTGTCCACCTAGGATTCTGGCAGGCTCTGAGTGGACATGACAGAGGAAGCTACCGGCCCTGGCCTGGACTGGTGCCAACAGAAGGCAGAGGCACCTGGTTCTGGGGAAAAATGGGGCAGTGTGGACCTAGACTTGCCAGGAGACTTGGCAGAGCAAAAGGAAGACCGCTTCTTCTACCGATCCCTTTCCTTATGCTTGACCCGATCTCCTTCCCCAGGCTTCTTGGTGAGAGTTTGAGTCCCAGAAGCAGAGGGAATAGAAGTAGAGGCCTCTGCGGAGGGAGCTAACAGGCCGTTTAAGATAAGTTTGTTCCTCCTGTCAAGAAGCGCATGGAAATGAAACCCAGACAAATCGAGCAGGAGAAATCAAGGTGGGGATTCCCCAAACACACCACGCAAAGAGTGTGGGCATCAGAAGGAAGAATCTTATGCTCACACTCCATACACTTGAACCCCAACTTAGCAGCGTCGGTCATGGGGGCACACACACACACACACACACACACACACACACACACACACACACACACACACACACACATGCTCCACACAAGAGAACAAAGGGCAGAGAGAGAGTAAGGATAGAAATCATTTATTTTTATATATAGACAAACAGACCAACGTGGTGATAGAAAGGGTAGAAAGATAGGTAGACAGAGAGAAAAAACCTACAAGAAACTTATTTAGAGATTAAAAAACCCTGGAGGAGCTCAGACAAATGGCAACCCGTGCAGCTCAAAACTAAGTGGCAAACAAGATCTGATGGGAGGAGGAAGAATGGGGCATTATGGATAGGGAAGGAGCTTGGATTTTGGCTCCAATGCTGCAGTTTACAGCGGAGTTGGCTCCATGTCGAATCAGAGTCCATATGTTAAAGACCAAATGAAAAACAACTTCAGATCAAATGTTCTGTAGGGTTCTGTGTTGGGCCCTGTCCTTTTTGGTATTTTTATGGCCAGTTTTCCCAACAACAATAAGGTGTGGTAAATATGTTGATAATGCCAAAATTGGTTCTACTATTTCTGGCATATGTGATCATTCCTCAATCCAAACATATCTGGATACATTATTTGGGTGACATCAAATGATACTAAGTTTATAAGACATGTCTTATTAAAGAAGTAAAAGTTATTAGAGATTTAGGGATAAAATTGATAATACTCTAAGTTTGGAAACGCACCTGTTGGGGATTGTTAGAAAAAGTTTATTATGAAATAAAAATAAGTTATGTCTTACCATAACGTTCCATCTGTATTGTTGATCCTCGTTCAGTCATTACGTATGGGTATTGGTTCCAAGCTCGCATCAGCTACAAACTCTCGAGCTAAACTCTTACCCAGAATTCCCCTCTCCCTGTTACCTCAGATTGAGTTTGCAAGTCAAAAGAAGGTAGAGGCTACCTCTGGTCAAAGGACCTAAAAGAACCGGATGGTGAGATCCACTAGAAGACACAGGAGGAGGAAGGAGGGAGGGTCGTAATGACTGAACAAGGATCAACAATACAGATGGAACGTTAAGGTAAGACATAACTTATTTATCGGATATTGTTAATCCTTGTTCATTCTTTACGTATGGGACAGAGTCCCCAGCTACCTCTATTCCTGTGAGGCTCTCATGGAAGGACATTCCTGAGCATAGAACCAAAAGATGCTCTGCCCCTGGAGGCCAAATCCAATTTGTAATGATTGATGAAGGTATGAGACGTTGCCCAAGTTACAGCTGCACTGATGTCATGTAAAGAAGCTCTGGCATGGAAGGCAGCAGAAGTTGCCACCAACCTTGTCGAATGATCCTTTATGGTATTAGGCAATGAGATATTACGTTGTCTATAAATGAAGGTCACACAGTCTTTCAACCATCTAGCCAATGTGACCTTAGCAACAGCACATCCTAATCTAGGTCCAGAATATGCCAAAAATAACTGGTCAGATTTATGAGAGGCGTTAGTCCTGTTCAAGTAGAAGCGAGTTTGCCTGTGAATATCTAGGGTATGAAGGCAATACTCTCCTCTGTTTGAATGATTGGGAAAGAAAACTGGCAATTCAATGGTTTGATTAATGGACATTTCAGAGATCAATTTTGGCAGAAATGAAAGATTAGTTCTCAAAGACACTATTTCTATGAAAAATCAAGTATGGACTTTTGATGCATAAGGCTTGAAGCTCAGAGATACGTCTGGCTGAAGTAATGGCGACCAAAACCAAGGTTTTCCATGACAAATATTTGAGGTCACAAGAAGAAGCTGGTTCATAGGGTGGCATTGTCAGAGCTTGTAGAACTAATGACAGGTCCCATGGTTGAATAGGTTCTCTAAAAGGGGGCTTCAAATGATTCACACCTTTTATGAAGGTCTTACATAATTTGTGTGACATAAGAGAGGAGTCTTGGACACCCTCATGGAAATTAGATATTGCAGCCAAATGAACTCTAATGATACAGGCCGATAGACCCGACTGAAATAGGCCGGCCAGATACTCTAGTATTATCGACACCGGTGCATCTACTTGTTTTTCTTTCAGCCAACAGGTAAATCTTTTCCACTTGCTTAGATAAGTAATTCTAGTGGAAGACTTATGAGATGCAATAAGAATGTCCCATACTGGTAAAGAAAGATCACATTCTGCCTGGCAATCAAGGGAATTGGAGGAGCCAAGCTGTGAGCTTCAGGCTGTCTAAGTTGGGATGAATCAGGTTCTGCGGATGTGAGATCAACCCCGGGGTTGGATGGAGAATCCATGGTTGATCTATCAGGTGAGGCCAAAGGAAGGGGAACCAAATCTGATGAGGCCAATATGGTGCTATGAGGATCACCTTGCTCTTCAATCAACGGGCTTTCTTCAGAAACTGGGGAATGAGGGGGAGAGGTGGGAATGCATAAAGAAGACCCGAGGGTCGATCGTGGACTAGAGCGTCCCTGGGTGACTGTCCTGGAGGGGGAATCAGGGTGAAGTAGTTGCTGCATTTGTAGTTGGTCGGGGATGCAAAGAGGTCGCTGCAAGGACGGCCCCAGCGGTGGAAGATCTCCGCCGCTAACAAGGGATTCAGGGACCACTCGTGAGGTTGTAGAATGCACCTGCTGAGTCTGTCTGCTATCACGTTGGAACTCCCGGGAATGTGAGCTGCTAGAAGAAAACGGAGGGTAGCCATCGCCCATTGCCATATAATCATGGCCTCTCGACAAAGAGGGTAAGATTTGGTTCCACTTTGTTTGTTGATGTACCAGACCACCGCCATGTTGTCTGATTGTATCGCAATCGTCCAAGACGGCAGCAGGGGATGGAATGCTTGCAACGCCAGAAGCACCACCCTCAGCTTTAGAACATTTATATGCAGTTGGGCCTCCAATTCGGACCAAGTGCCTTGGACTGTCTGTCCCTGACATAGCCCCCCCACCCCATCAGGGAGGTGTCAGTGGTCACTGTAGCCTTGGGCTGCTGGGGGGAGAAGGGGCAAGACCATTGTGATGGGTTGTGGGTCATCCACCAATTTAAATCCTGTTTGCACCTGTGGGTTACTAAAATCTTAGCTGAAAGAGGATGCTGAAAAGGATACCACTGGGTGAGCAGTAGCCATTGTAAAAGCCTCATATGAAACCTGGCCAGGGGGACAATGGTGATGGAGGCTGCCATGGAACCCAACAGCTATAGGACAGAGTGAGCTGTGGATTTCTCCCTTGAAAGGATTGGGATCAGTTGTTGCTTTATCCTTAAAATTATGTGCTCTGGAATGGATGCTTTGCAATTCTTTGTATCCAAGATGACCCCTATGAATTCTGTGGACTGAGATGGGATGAGATTGGATTTTTGCCAGTTTATGGTTATGCCTAGCCTTTGTGCAGCGTGGAGAGAGTATGCCAGGGCTTCTTCCAATAGATGTCTGGTGGAGGCAGAGATGAGGCAGTCGTCTAGGTATGGAAACACCTGGAATCCTTGTAGTCCCAAGTGAGCTGTGACGACTGCCATGCACTCTGTGAACACTCTGGGGACTGTAGAGAGTTCCAAAGGCAGTACTCTGAACTGGTAGTGACTGGCACCCGCATGGAAGCGCAGAAATCTTCTTGATGGCCTGTCCACTTTTATGTGGTAGTATGCATCTTGAAGATCTATCGAGCACATCCAATCGTCTTTTTTAAAAAGCAGGAGGATAGACTGTATTGTGACCATCCGGAATTTTTGCACTCTTACAAACTTGTTCAATACAGTGAGATCCAAAATTTGTCTCCAGTCCCCGGTTTTCTTTGGCACCAAAAATAGTCTTGAGTAGAATCCGGATCCTATCTGGTCTGGAGGGACTATTTGGATGACTCTCTTTCTTAGCAGCTTTTCTATCTCTAGTGCTGCTTCTTCCCTTTGACTGGGTGGAACTTCGGGAAGGTTTCTTGAAGGGACAGGACAAAGATAGAAGGGGAAATGATAACCTCTGGTTATAATCCTTTGTACCCAAGAATCAGTGGTGATGGTTAGCCAGGCAGAAGGGTACAAGGAGAAACGACCCCCAACCACCTCCAGAGGAAAGGAGCTGGGCCGCTCTTCAGGAGCGTTGGTAGGATTGACCAGGAAAAAGAGTCCCTGGAACCCTGGTTTTGCGGACCCCCTCTGCCCCGAAAGGGGTGTCTTCCCTGTGAGTTTCCCCCTCTGCCTCTAGGGGATAACTCGGCCTGTGTGTCACAGAAAGGACCCTGAGACTTCCTGAACCATATCTTCCCACTCTTTTGGTTTCGGGATAAAGCACATTGAGGGGAAGAATATCAGACACCTGTGGCAGAAAGGGTCTTAGCGTCCTGTTCACATCTGGCCAGTGTGCTTTTATCTTTGGGTTCAAACAACGAAGAGGCTTCAATGGGAGCTTTAAGAAAGGAAGCCTTAAAGGGTTCTGTGAAATTGCACAAGTGCATCCAGGCTTGCTGTCTCAAGACCACAGCTGAACCCGCCGCTCTAGCTGCTTCTTCTGATGCGTGAGATATCAGTCGCATGGAGGAGTTAGATATTGACTCAATGGTGGCCAGCTGAGAGGTCCCTATCCTGTTCAGGGCCTGGGACTCTTTGTTGGGTGGATGGACAGTCTGGCTTTCTTCTTCCGCCAGATCCTTTTTGGTTGCAGCTGCCATCACCACAGCATCCACAGGAAGACCTTTAGGCCAATGGGGATCCGTAGCAGGAGGGGACCAAATCTTATTTAGCCTCCGGGGAATAGCCTTGACGGTGTCAGAAGCCTTCCATGCACGCTGCATGATGAGCCGAACCAGTTAATCGGCAGGTGGAGTAACCCAGGAGGTAGGGGGCTGGGCATGAAAAGCCTGCAGGAACACAGACTCCTCAGAGGTCGGATTAGAGGGCTGCCAGTCACCTCTCTAAGGATTTTGAGGATATCACCAAAGGATAATTCAAAGGGTGACCGAGGGGATCCTTCCCCATCATCAAAGTCTGTGTCTTCAGTGAGGGACTCCTCTGTGGAGTCCATGTGCTTCCTCTTGCACAAACTTCTCCGGTGAACTTCCTCAGAGGGGGAAGCTGGGGAAGACAACGGAAAGGAGGTTTCCTGTGGAAATATGTCCTGAGGCGCTTGCGCCTGGTGTCCGCTAGGTGCAACTTGTGAACATAGCGGTCCAGAGGAGGGTGGGGAGACAGAGAGACAGACAGTACAGTATCGCCAGCAGAAGCCAGAGCCTTCTCCATCAGTTGGAAGACTGGTCCACCTGAAGAGGGGCGAGTGTCTAGGACAGGGGTCACCCCTCCCCCTAAGTGGCTCAGCCTGCCGACCCAGAGTCCCTGGATGGCTGTGAAACAACAAATTATGCGCGTCACAACTATCATCCTGGGTCGTAGCAAAACTCTCCTGCCATGAAGGCAACTGCGGTTCCTTAGTGAGGTCCATAAAGGGAACCGTAGAGGGGAAAGACTGTGCTATATCAATGGACTTCAAAGGCAATGAAGGAGGGGAATAAGAAGGGGTCTTTGGCGATGGGTGATCACCTCCCAAGGAAGGATAGGTCCTGGGGGGTGGGATACCTCTGGCCAGAAGCACTTGATCCACAAGACACAACACGTCGTGTTCAGAAAGGCTTCTATGGGACTTCACAGAGACAGCTGAGGGAGAAACAGGTTTGTCCACAGAAGAGACAAGCTCGGTACTCACCTCACCAGTCTGCACTGAGAACAATGGTGCTGAGAGAGACTGGACTACGGGTGTCTGCACCGAGGAAATCATTGGTGCCGAGGTCACGGTCTGCACTGACAAAAAGATCGGTGCCTAAGTGGTTGCCGGTACCGAAGCTGGAACCGACAAAATTGGTGCCAATAACCGAGGCGTCGGTTCCGAGTAAGATGTCGGAGCCGACGTGGTCAAGGTCTGCACCGACTGAACAGTCAGTGCCGATGTAGTAGTTGCAGTAGTCTGAACCGAGGAGCCCCTCGGTACTGATATAGTAAAAAGCTACAGTAGACAGAGCTGAAATCACTGATGGCTCCGAAGGCCTTGGTGCCGAAGGTCTAGGCACCGAAAGCGCTGGGGTCGACTAAGTGAGCTCCAAAGCAGAAACGTTAGCATTCTTAGGTCTTGGTTGGTGGGAGTCCCCAGCCGGGGACGAAGGCAGAGACTTGGCCTTTGTAAGATCATCCAATATTTTCTTATAGGCTCTAGGAGGGGTTGAAGCCTCCAACCCAGAAATAGCCTCTGAAAAGGGAGATTTAAGAAGTCCCTTCAGCAAAAACTTATTTTTCCTCTCAATCAAAGTTCTATTGGAAAAATATTTACAAATACCACAGGGCAGGACAACAGATAAGTGAGACACACCCAAGCAATAAACACAAAGAGTGTGCATCAGATGTAGGTAATTTGCGTCCACAATCTGAACACCTTTTAAATCCTGGACTACCTTTTTTATCTGCCATGATAGAAAAGGAGACAGAAGAAAGGGTACCAGCAATGGTACGAAAGAATACCCGAAGGTAATGAAGAAAAGACGGGTTTACCAATGATGGTAAGGGAGAAAATACCTCGTGGTAAAAAGTGCAGAGTAAAGAGAAGGAAACTCAAGAAGATATAGTCACTATATGTGATAGGGTAAGAGACAACAAATTAGAAACTTTTCTGACAGAAAAGGTTATATTAAACTAGTCTGACAACAAATATCTATGCTTAGCTCAAGAGAAGAAGCTTGACACGACCGAATGGCGATGCGGCAAATGAAATCTGGGGTAACAGGGAGAGGGGAATTCTGGGTAAGAGTTTAGCTCGAGAGTTTGTAGCTGACGTGAGCTTGGAAGATGGCCGGCTCAGTTCCGAGGTCGGAACCCATACCCATACGTAAGGAATGAACGCGGATTAACAATATCAGATGTAACATTTTCAAGACCATTGTAAGCGGGGATAGGGTGGTATTACTTCCAGTTTATAAAATTAGAAGTTATGTACTTACCATAACTAGGTATCTGTGTTGTACATTTTCATTCCTCATCACTAATGGGTCTCGGATCAGATATCAGATCAGATACAGCAACTTTCCAAGACTTTAGGATCAGAGTCTCGAGTTCCTCCCTCTACCATAATGCACTGTACCTTCCTCAACTCTCCAGATCGAATTTGAAAAAAGGTTACCACAACTACAGAGAAAAAAATTATCTAAGGCTCAGACCTGGAACCCAAGGCTTTCAAATTCTTCCAAGCACTTCACAAAGGCACCAGACTGGGAGATGGAAGACTGAGAGGTGAGGAGGAATAAAAATGGACAATACAGATACCTAGTTATGGTAAGTACATAACTTCTAAATCTGATGTTGTCCTTTTCATTCCTCCTCACTAATGGGTCAGAGTCCCCAGCTACATAAACTCTGGGTGGCCCTAAGGAAGGATGTACCGGAGCATAGTCAGCCAAAGGATGCCCTGCTCCTAGAAACAATATCTAACTTATAACGTGAAACAAAGGTACGAGTCTTAGACCAAACGGATGCAGCACACATTTCATTAATGGAGGCTCTGGAAGAGAAGGCGGATGAAGAAGCCATAGCCCTGGTGGAATGAGCCTTGGGATATTGGAGAAAGTCTATACCTTTCTCAGAATAAATGAATGAAATGCAGTCGGTTATCCATTTAGCTAAAGTGGTTTTTGAAACTGCCTGTCCTGACCAGCTTTCTGAGAAGTAGACAAACAGCTTATTGGATGTCCTATAACTCTTCTGTGGCAGTAGAAATGGAATTGTCTGTGAAAATCTAGGAGATGTAAAATATATTCACCTTTGTTCGAAAAACTGGGAAAGAAAACTGGTAACTGAATGGATTGGTTAATGTTAGACTCTGTGGCCACCTTAGGCATGAAAAAAGGATTTGTCCTTAATCTGTTTTTGTGAAAAATGACTTAAGGAGGTTAGGCTGACAAAGCTCTGAATTTTCTCTTAGCAGAAGTAACAGCTACTAAGATTGTTTTCCAAGAAATAAATTTTATGTCACAAGAATCTGCCGGTTCAAAGGACTTCTGAGTAAGGCCTTACAATACTACTGTGAGATCCCAAAAGGGAGAAGGATCTTTTATTGGCAGTCTAAGATGAAAAACTCCCTTCATGAAAGCCATACATAATTTGGAAGTGAAGAGAGACGAGTTTCTCTTTGCAGCATGAAAATTAGATATGGCAGCCAGTTGCAGTTTGATAGTGAAGAAACTAGCTGCTTCTTGAAAAAAGAGTGCTTAGAAAAAGGAGAATTGATGACATGGGATGCTGAGAAAGGATAAATAGGATGCCTTTTTAGTGGAAGCCCTCTGAGAGGCCAAGATAATGTCACAAATGGAAATGGCGTGCCTGGACTTTCTTACAATTACTGGAATTGGAGAAACCATGCAGTCAGCTGGAGGGTGTGAAGATTGGGAAGCTGTCTTTCTGATGGGTGAGATACGAGATCCTATATGGGATCCAGTATCCAAGGCGGATACCTGAGGTGAGACCAAAGAAAGGGGAACCACACTTGGCGAGGCCAAAAAGGGGTAATGAGGATTAAGGAACTCTTCAACCTGTTGGCTTTCTGTAGAACTTTTGAGATCAATGGTAATGGGGTAACCATAAAGGAGTCCCGGGGGCCAATCATGGACTACAGCATCCTTTGGTGACTCCCACTCAGAGGGGATCAGAGCAAAATACTTGTTGCATTTGAAATTCAGAAGAGAGGCAAAACGGTCAACAA
The DNA here is from genome assembly GCF_019279795.1 of Protopterus annectens. Lineage (NCBI taxonomy): Eukaryota > Metazoa > Chordata > Ceratodontiformes > Protopteridae > Protopterus > Protopterus annectens. The sequence continues at coordinate 97,119,507 of NC_056742.1, forward strand.
GATTGGCCACAACAGCTGAATATCTTATTTGCTACTGTCTGGTTAAGGGACCACTTATGATGGGTCAAAATGGACCTGCTGAGTCTGTCTGATGGAACACTGGTCACCCCCAGAATATATGTTGCAATCAGAAAACGGTCTGAAGATATTGCACATTCCCAAACTCTCATGGCCTCCCTGCACAATGGGTAAGAATGGGGTCCTCCTTGTTTGTTGATGTACCAGACTACTGACATGTTGTCTGTGTGAATCACAGTCATCTCCAGAGGGAGAAAGTCCTAGAAAGATTGCAATACAAGGAGGACTGCTCTCATCTCTAGGACACTGATATGCAGTTTGGTCTCTGCAAGTGACTGCGTGCCTTGGACCACCACCCCCCCGCCAAAATAAGGAAGCATCCGTAGTCACTGTGACTATGGCGGGGGGGGGGGGTCTGCTGAGAGACAGGTCGTGAGATTGCAGCCACCACTGTAGAGGATTTCTGCAGATCGGAGAAAGTTTTATGGGAGTAGACAGCAGGTGACAAAGAATGGACCATTGAACCGCTATAGTCCACTGAAGCACTCTCAAAGAACGTAGCTAAGGGGTCTAGAACAACTGTAGCTGCCACTGACCCTAGAGCCCATACGACCAACTTCATCAGTGGTTGCAGGATATCTAGTAAATCTTGAACGTGTCGTCTCAGAGATGAAATGCGATGCAAGAACAAGGAGACCACTTGTGTCATTGAATCCAGTAGCATTCCTATGAACTGCAAGTTCTGAACAGGTGTCAAGTTGGATTGTGCTAGATTTATCCTAATGCCTAGATGGTTGAAGATTCTCACTAGGTAATCCCCTGACTGTACCAGAAGATGCCTTGAATAAGGAGCCAGTCGTCTAGATATGGAAACACCTGGAATCCCTTCAGCCTCAGGTGAGCAGCTACAACTCCCAAACATTTTGTAAACACCCGGGGGGGCTGTAGTGAATCCAAAGGGCTGCACTCTGAACTGGTAATGATTGGCCCCAGCCAAAAGCGTAAATGACTTTTGGAGCACCTGTCGATCTTGATATGATTACACATATCCTGAAGATACACAGAGCACATCCAATTTTCCTTGCACAAGTGGCACGATGGACTGAACCGTAACCATTTGGATCTTTGACTTCCTGATGAAATGATTCAAGTTGCTGAGACCCAGAACACATCTCAGGTGCCCAAGTCTTCTTTGGCACTAAAAAAAGTGAGAATAAGTTCTAAATCCTTTGCTCTGTCGGGATCTCTTGGATGACTCTTTTTTGTAGGTATTTTCGAACTTCTCTTACTGTGTACTCCCTCTGACTGTGCAACATTGAGGAGTTTACTCCTTGGACCTGAAAGGATTAGGGAAAAAGGAATGCAACAGCCTCCAGTTGTTATTTTTAGCACCCAGTATTGTTTGTTATACTTGTCCAGCCATCCAAGTGCAGGGATAGATGACCCCCCCCCCCGACTGCCTCCAAAGATGGACAGTTGGCCAGTAGAAGCGCTGAAACAGCCTATCAGGGGAAAGGTTCCCTGGAGCCCTGATTCTGTGGATCCTCCCCCACCTCTGCTGTTGAAAGCCCTCCCTCTGCCTCTGGAAGAAGTATCCCCACGTGGGTCCTAAAAAGGGCCTTAAGACTTCCTGAAACAAGTTTTTTTTACCTCATCACTGGTTCTTGCAGAAGGCCTCGGAGAAGTAGAAAACTTGATCCCCACATCAGACATGGTCTTTCCTTCTTGCTTGCTTTGGGTTGGTGTGTCTTTCACAGAAGGTCCAAACAAGGAGGACCCATTGAAGGGGCATTAATGAATGACATAAAATAAAACAGCAGCAACCCATTATAGAATACAATGCCCCATTTGGTATGTACCTCTCAAGACATCTGCAACAACTGGAAAGGCCTCGGAAATACCTCACTAAAAGAATCACAGGCCTAAAGCAGATGCCTTACGCTGACCACCTTAAAAAACTCCAGCTATACTCTGTCGCATATCGTCTATTCAGAGGCGATCTCTGCTTAACATACAAGGCCATGTCAAACCCAGAGCTGTTGGACATGCTACACTTAAAGAAATCCCAATCCCTCAGAGCTACACGCTCCAGGGATCTAAACCTTGTCATCACAATAAACAAAACATGCTGGAGGGATAGGTTCCTGACCCAGAGACTCCCCAGACTCTGGAATAGATTGCCCATACATGTCAAGCAGAGTACCTCTTTGGACCTCTTCAAGAGGAACCTTGACGATTGGATGGGAGAAAGGAAATTCACCCCAGGGATCACGTCAGTCGCCCTGCTAGACAGGGGTCCAGGAAAGTAAATAATGTGGGAAGAAATAGCCAGGGAATTGTTATGGCTAGGCTTGTATAGGCCCTAGGGCTGATAGCCTAGTACCAACCTATGAACCTATGAACCAATAAAATACACAGAATTTATTGCACTAAATAAAACAACAGCAACAGATAAAATACACAGAATTTATTGCACTCTAGTGCCTCGGCCAACAATCCTTCAAAAAGTAAATAAAGGACCAGAAACACGTCAGATAAATACATTCAGTAATAAAACAATTAACACATTCAACTATCAATTAATTAATTAATAAAATACTTCCAATTAAATTCAGTGTTAAGTCCCTGTGGAAATAAAGTGTTTTATTTCAAAATAAAAACAGCCTCTTCATACAATTTCTCATTTATAGAAGTTAGTTCACCTATCCAAACAGAAATTTGTTCCAAAACATACCCTCTAAGCAACATAAAATTACCAAAATTGTATTTCCTAAAATGCACAGCCAAGTGATTATCAGAATCACCATTTTTTATGTACCTTATATGCTCCTGAATTCTAGTTTTAAACATTCGTTGGGTGTCCTCAGTATAATATTTATTACAGGGACACTTCAAAGCATATACAACGCAGACACTGCAACAAGAGAAAAAGTCTGATTCGGCCTAAAATTAAGCCCATTTATTCTAGAAAAACTATCCACAACAAAAGGACAAATAGAACATTTGCCACAGGCAAAAGTACCCTTCAAAAAGAAAGTTTGCCTAGGGCATTGAACATCTGGTATTTAAAACTTACTATGAACTAACATATCTGAAATGCTACACCCCTTCTTAAAAGAAATTGCCTTTAAATAGCATAAGTCAAAAATGAAATACTAACTCAATAACATTATACACGGTGACAAAATAAATTTCCTTCTTAACATTATTTAAGTCACTCGTATTATTAAATACCCAAATTACCATGATTCAAAAAAGGAAAATCCAACCTAGATGTCTTATTGAAAAGACAGTTAAATACTTTATCCTTAACCTCTATACCATTACAGCGTTCCTGAACCACTCTAAGGCATTCTGAACTGTATCAACATCATACCCCCTTTGAATAAACATATTTGCAGTATAATAAAGCTTCATGTTCAAAATCTAAATCATCACTACAATGTTTATTTAAACATAAAAATTCAACAAAAGGCAATGAACAAATGTGGAGAGTGGCAGCTAGTGCCATGCAAAATCTGATTCCCTCCTATTATTGGTGGTTTTATGAATTAGTGAATGACATCTTGAAGGGTTCTGCAAAGTCGGAAAGCTGCATGTCTCCTATGCCTGTATCGGGCTGCTTGTGAGGTGCCTTCCACCGCATAAGATATCAAATTCATCAAGGAACTGGCGAGGGAAGAAACAGTAGCCAGTTGGGGAAGACACCCTTTTCAAGTCCTATTCCGACATGGTCTCAGCAAGAGAGTTGGATAACTCCTTAACCAGGTCTCTCTGCAAGCAGGTGAAGTGTGCCAAGTAGTTCAATGACCTAACTGTGATGGCAGCTGAGGTGCAAATGCCCTTTCCATGTCTGTCCAACTCTCTAGACTTCTTGTTAGGCAGATGGACAGTGGAGCGTTGCTCTGCTAGCTCCTTTTTAGTGGTTGCTGCAATGAAAATGGCATCTACAGGAACACTTTCATTCCATTGAGTACGATTCAATGGCAGACTCAGGAACCTGTCAGGGCACTCAGGGATAGGCTCAACCATGTCTGGTTCATTCCAGCCCAGTGGAAGACTGGGTTAATCAGCTCATCCACTGGGGGAGTCACCCAGGACGTAGATGCGCTCATCCTGAAAGCCTCCAGGAACACACATTCCTCAGAAGGAGGTGGTTGGGCAGAGCATCCACCTTTCTGCCGGAGGAGTTCTAGGATGTCTCCAAAGGAGATGTCCTCAGGTGGTAATTGGGGAGATCCTTCTCCCTCATCAAAATCTGTGTCCTCTGTGAGGGACTCCATATGGAAATCTATGTGCCTCCTTTTACACTTTTTCTTTCAAGGGACCTCTTCTGTGGGATGTGCCGGGAAGGTATAGGAAGATGTGGGGGGGGGGTGCTCCCTGAGGGGAAGTAGTCTGGAGGCTCCTCAAGACAGGCTGACCTAAGACAAGAAAGACAGGCTCACATACGATGAAGGAAGGGGCAGACCCTGGGTGTGAGAAAAGACTACTCTCTAAACCTAGAGAAAGCCTTTTCTACAACCCGCAGGCCAACGGACCTGGGGAGGCCCCCTCCCTCTCCCTCAAAACCGAAGTCACTGGAGGGGAAAGAGCAGAACCACCCAGGGATTTGAGGCCTCCCTACAAAACCTGACCTGAGCTGTTGAAGGCCAAAGACCCAAGGGGAAGCAATGGATCTGACAAAGTCAGAGCTGAAGTCAACCCCCCTTAGAGTAGGCACCAAAGTCTCAGAAATGGGATCCACTCTGATCTGACAAAATGGGGGCAGTGCTGGTCAGGGATACAGTCTGAGTAGAAGGAAGCTTCCTTAGATCCAACATTGACTCTCTTGTCTACCCAGGCTCCTGGGATTCCAAAACCAGGAGTCGGATCTGAAAAGGAGTCTGTATGGAAGGAGGAGGATCACTCATGGATCCAAGATGGGACGGAGATGGGAAGGCCCCCCCCAAATCTGGATCTGCACCCTGAGGAACTTCTGCATCATTCTGTCCATATCAGCCTCGGTGAAGCTTTGGGAAGACCTGGAAGAAGTCTAGGATGCCTGTCTTGACTTGGAAGGGGTTTGAGGGAAGAGCTGAAGATACAGGTTCCACCTGGAAGGCTGATGTCAGGCTCCTCACCACCGGATTCAAAGCTCTGGGATCCGAGGAGGAGGTGGCAGGGACAGGGCATCCTGATAGGACAACAGGATCCGAGGTCATCTTAGAGGTGCTCAGAGCCGAGGAAGACAGATCGACAGATCCTTCGGATCCAAAGCTTGCCTTGAAACCCTAGGAGCCGAAGCGGACTGATCCGAAGAAATCTTCAGATCCAAAGATTTACTGAAGGTACTTGGATCCGATGCAGACTGATCCGAGACCTTAGATTTTTTCTCGTCATGCTGACTCCCCAGAAGAAGCTGAGAGGGAGTGTTTGGAGCCAGTGTGTTTCAGGGGGGTTTGAGTCCAAGAAATGGAGGACATAGGAAACAATCCCTTTAAAATGAGCTTGTTTCTGTGGTCAGCTAAAGATAGGGGAATGAAAGCCACACACACAACACACACCACATCTAAATGTCCTGGGCCTAGGCAATAGATGTACTTCTTGTGGGCATCTGAGTTAGGGGATCTTCTGCCCACAACAAGTGCATCTCTTGAACCCAGTTGGTTTCTCAGACATTATTACAGGTCAAACAAACACACACTGGAATAATACGAACACCAACTACCGTTAGTAACCATCAAGTCAGAACAGCTATATAAACTACCAAAAAAACAACAATTGACAAAGAACCTTAACCAGAAAAAAGACTTTTTTTTTATAGAAAAGTGCCAATAGCATGAAAGGAAAAAGTCTAAAGCACCTAATGCTTCACCAACTATAAAGAGGGACCCATTAGTAAGAAGGAATGAAAAGGACATCATCAGATCTATAATTAGACTTGTAATTAAATACTGTACATCTATTTTTTCACATAATAGTACACTGTTATGTACACTAGAAAGAAATCAAAAACATTTTACCAGGAGGACATTTGGTATGACAACCTCAAGTTATAAAAGCAGGATAATAGTATATGCCATTAAATATAGATTGGTTAAGGGAGATAACCTTTATACACAACAGATATTACAGTTTTGATGCTATAAGAAGCATTTAACTACAAGGAATAATAATCATAGCATTTTTTTAATTTATACAAAGACTGGTAGAACTTGTGTGGAGCATAGCTCATTTTACACGAGAGCTTGTAAGTGGTGGATCAATACTTCCTTAAGTATAAGGAAAGCGGAGTCAATCAGCTCTTTGAAAGCCTTTTTCTGCATTAAGCTATGCACTGAGAACACTGAACATTGAATGCTGTTAAAATTGCAAAGAAATAACTGTGAGGCAAACTTGATTTACAGGGACTTAAAGAAACTACCTGTAATAATGTATTATGCAGATTGCATCATAATTAAAACAAGATATGGCCATGTGTTTTCATGAAAGATTTTTGTTTTCTTCTGAAGATGGCTGAATTAGACTTAAGTACAGGAAAAAAACAAAGGAGTTTGGAGAAATAAAGAAATAGGTGACATAAATTTTACTAGACATGATAATGAAGTGCTAGACATTAAATTTGAAAATGTATTAAATTATGTTACTGCTGTAGTATAATCCAAGACATAAAAAGGACTTTACTGTTACAAGAAACCATAAGACTTATCTTTCCAGAAAAAAATACTTAATACATTCAATAATATTAGGAAAGTTAGGCTACTTAGATAGAGGATTTGTGTTTCCAAGAAGGCTTGGGAAGGATATTGGATTGTGTAAAATGAGGTATAGTATGCAATATAAAAGAAAGAGGAGGGCTGGGTTTAATAAATCTAATTTTGGGGGGGATCCATGCATTTATTTTAGATACTGAATGTCATAAAAGAGAGGATGTGACTACAATATTAACTGTACAATATAAACACATTTTGAAATCAATACAATTCAAGAAGAGCAAGATAGATGACAAACTGATACAGAAGCTATTTAGCATATGAATAAAATAAAAAAAAATTGAAAAGTCAAAATAAAAGTGGCAAATATGAAATGTTTCTATGAAAACATGGATAAATATTGCAGAACTGATCATTGGCAGTTAATAAGGAAAAAGGACTGCGTACACTACAGGATGTGAAGATTTTTTTTGTGGAGAATGGTAATTAATAAACTTCCAGTAAAGAAACCAACACAACTGGAAAAGCAGGAGGGACAACACTGGATTAAATGGTGTTTTATTCCGTAAAACCGATAAAAAAAACGCTTCACAAATAAAAAATGCGTTTTCGTCCTAATACCTCCAGACTTCATCAGATAAATTCTAAATGAAAATGAACACCCTTTATATACCATCATACATTCAATTAAGAATCAATTACATTAAAGGTATACTTTTGTTAAAAACATTGTTAAAAAGCATTATAAAAATGTCCACAAAATGAATTACTATATAAAAAAAAATACACATAATCTGTAACATCAAGGATAATAAAAATATAGTGTACCATAAATAATGTGTTAATTAAAGCTTAGCAGACCTTAATTTTAATAATGGTACCAGAGAAATGTTGTCATTAAGACCAGGGTACCTATTAGCCTCCAAAGCAATCTGCTAATAGGTTTTCCTGTATTCCAGTTTAGTTTCCCAGGCTCCCCCCTCACATCCCTGGGAACGGACTATAACAATAAACCTGAAACTAGCTCCTGCACATTCTAGTGTGTGTTTAAACAATACATTTTTTTTATTTTTGTTCTTCACATCATTCATATGTTCATAGAGTCTATGTTTTTACTGTCTCTCAGTTTTACCAACGTAGAATCCATCACAGGCCTCACAAGTTACCAAATATACTAAACCAGAGGAGTTGCAACTGGAATAAACTTTTCCTGTCACCTGCTTTTGTCTAGCTGTAATAAATATACCCTTCACCTTGAGAAATACACATACACTGATGACAAGCCCCACACCTGTAAGTACCAATTTTTCTTTGAAAATAGACATTTATATTATTAGCCTGTTCTAAAAAAATTTTTATATTCCCACCCTTTCGGAAAGCTACCTTCAATGGTTTACCTTTTATGTTTTCCAAATCTGTGAGTTCGGAAAATTTAATCCATTCCCTCTCCAAAACATTATAATACAATAAGCACCCGCATTAAAATTAGTCACAAAAGCCCTATTGTATCCCTGTTGTTCCAGTTCTTGCTCTTGCCTCTTACACAGAGTAAAGGCCCCTTTGCTCAACACTGGGAAATACTTTTCAGCTCTTCCTGAAATAACTTTGTTCTTAACTTCCAAAATCAATTCACTGGGGTAACCCCTGTCCAAAAACATATTTTCCAAGACAATGCATTCATTATAAAAATCCTCATCAAGTGACGTCATGTGGCTAACCCTAGCATATTGTCCCTTGATGATACCCCCTTTTGAAAAAGTGGATGAGCACTGGAAAAACTGATGTAAGAATTGGAAAAGGTCTCTTTCCTGTAAACGGTGGACTTGAAGCTCCCACGTATTTTGTGTATGGAAACATCCAAATAGTTCATACAATCAGATGTTATCTGGTGGGTAAATTTCAAAAAGGATGTAGTCTGTAAAAGGTATTGCATAAACTCATCCAACCTTTCTAAACTATCACCCCAAAACAAACAAATATCATCCAGATATCTGTTATACATCTTCCAACAGTTTGAAAATGGACAGTGTGTGATATATTTATGTTCCCATGTGGCTAAAATAATGTTAGCATGAGTGGAGGCACAACTGACCCCCATAGCCATGCCACACTCCTGTCTAAAAAAACTCCCCTTCAAAAAATAGGAAGTTGTTTCTTAGTATCAATTCAGCTAATTCCAAACAGAGGAAAATGTCATCTTCAGATAACCCCAACTGCATTCCGAGTGCTTCTTCTAACCACAATAACCCAATGTCGTGTGGGCTAACAGAAACCAGGTCTATTACATCAATGGTAATAAATACCAAATTTTCAGTACAGTAATCAGACCTGAATTTACAAAGAAAGTCCCAAGAGTCCTTTAAAATATGTGGCTCACCCTTCCACAAACTTTTCAGTTTCCAATCCAGATACTTGGCCAAAGGAGCTACTTTGGACCTTTCAGATGCCACAATAGGTCTCAAAGGCGGGTTTTCCACACTTCTGTGGGTCTTGGGTATTCCAAAAATGGAAGGGACCCTATGTCTATTATTTTCAAAGTAGGAATAAGTTTCAAAATCTATAACCTCCTGGTCAAATAAATCCTTAAGGGCGAAATCTATCTTTTTATAAGCAATATGAATCTTGTTAATAAACACTTGGCTACAAGTAGTTTCATCTTGCAAAATGTTTAACATTTTACCTTCATAGGGAATCCTATCCACGAGTTCCAGTAAAGTCAGCCAATACAGTACAATCAGTTACCTTGAAAGATTATATTATGTGTGCAATAAATAATAAATAGTTAAGCCTATTTTTGAGTGTGAAAGAATGAAAAAAATCCAGACAGGAATGGAAGAAGAACAGAACATTCAAAACATTAATATGCAAATGATTTTATATATCATTTTTATAAAGGAATTCAAAAGATAGGTGGGATATAATGGATAAAGATTTGTATGCATGTACTTGGCAAATGTGGTTGGCTAGACGCAATGATGTTTATGTAATAAAAAATGGGAGTAGGAAATAAAAGCAGAAAATTGGGTACAGATGAAAGGGATATGTGTGCTATGAAGTTTTATCTCACATTTGGTTTTATAAATAAAAAAGGGAGAAGGGATGTTGAAAAAAATATTTTAAGTAAAAACATAAGAAACATTACAGCAAAAATAGGTACAAAGGAAGAAATTAATCATTTTTAAGGAAGCAAATAAAGTATACTAATGGAGGTATAGAATGTATTTATATTTTGTATGATGTTACTTTGATTGTTTAAATGAACCCCTACTCTTTTTGATAAGTGTGGTGGGCTCTTTTACATGCATCAGAGCTACTACTATCTTGGACAGATGCGGCCTTGGCTTAACGTCTGATGTGAGGGACAGCACATACAAGAGTACCGCACTCCCCTTATGCTGCAATGCAGTGTCAGTACTGGAGAATTAATCAAGCTACCTAGTGTGGGAGTAGAACCTGCAGCCTTCTTCTCTCCCATCTCCAAAGGTGAGTGTACTACTGGTTGAGTTACTGATACTAACTAATGCATGTCCACAAATTATTGGGATAATACAGTGCAACCTATCTAGCTCCTTCTTTAAAAACTTGTTATGGAGCT
>NC_056742.1:97139814-97144814 GCF_019279795.1 Protopterus annectens
CCCAAATCTCTGATATAAACTTCCCCTGCATGTTATAAAATGAGACTCACTATGTTTGAACTTTTCTCCTTGGGTCTCTGCTGAAAAGGAGTCTTGCATGGCCCAGTCACACTATCCTCGTTATCAAACAAAAAAACTAAATAAGTAAATAAATGTTTCTTTAAACATAACAGATGAATGGATAAGTATTCACAAATTTAATATGTGATGGACTGTTATGGCCCTCCTAGAGAAAGGAGGTGTGCCCTGAGGGAGGGTACTGGCAAGGTGGGTATGTGGATTCACATTGAATCATTGAATGTTCAGAACATCAACGTTCTGATCATCGAAACTAGAACATTGATGTTCAGAACATCGAAAATTCAAAATGAACTGTAAAAACAAAATAAATAAATAAATCACAAACACTATGTTATGCAGGGGGGCTTCACCCCCCCCTGCATCCCCCATGTGGGGGGCTTCACCCCCCCCTGCCCCCCACACCCCCCTACTTTAATATTCCAACTCTGAGATCGCACTACAGTGGGGTAAGGGAAATCTCCCGTTTACCGCTATATGCGGTAGCACTAAACGGGAGATTTCCCGTACCCTACCTGCAATGCCAACACTGAGATGGCACACACACACACAACTGCATACACACTCAATATTCCACAATCTCACTTACCTGGCACTTCCACTTTAAACCTTTGATGGTCTCAATGATCAGAACTTCAATGTTCTGAACATTCGATGATTTAAAGGGAACCCGTATATGTACACAAGGCTGAACGGTCTTGGAACCTGTAAGAAAAGAACTGTACCACTTCACTGTGACAACTGTAGAGTAGCCAGTCCTCCCACCAGCTGTTCAGTTCATGGCATAATAAATCTCCCCTCTCAACATTCACTAAGGTAGGATTCCTTTCCAACTCCAGGGTATTAGACTGGAGGATACAGTTCTTCCAGAATGTCATACAGTGGATTAAAATGTTGGTTAAATATTGGAAGTCACTCAGATGAGCTCAGCTCTCAACCCTATAACAAACAAAATATAGTGCCAGATATGTATAGAAAAAAATGGTTGGGTTTCAAAATGGTAAGATACATTACCATCAATATGAACAATGCCAGGTATGAAGCGCAGCTTCTTTGGTGCCTCTCTACTCAGACCCTGAAAGAAAATGCATAATTATCTTTTTGTTTTGTTGGGGACCATATTACAAAAACTTGTTTTTTTTTTTTTTTTTTAAGTATTAAAAAATATAGTGAGCGATATGCAGACACCAAGACTGGTCAAATCAGTCTATCAGCTTGTAGAATTTTAAATATCCATGACTTTCAAGATCTTGTAAATTTTGTGAATAAACAATGCACTAGATACTTATTTTCCATCTGGCAGTCAAAACCGTTATAATGGCCGTCACTGCATTACCTTGCATCTTACCCTTCATAGTCTCAAAAACATGCAGTAGCTCTAAAGTGTGGGTGTTTTTGTTTTTTCAGGTGCCATAAAATGATTTACAATTTTTCATTTTGCATATACTATTCTGCAGAATTTCATCAGTCACACCAGAAGGATTAATCATACATTCACCATATTGGGATGCACTACACCAAGGACAATGCCAACATGTGGGAACATGCATGCGCAAACATGAACATAAGAAGCTGTCAATGAGATACAGATCTTCATGTCAGTCAGTAGGGGTGGGATTAGAGGTCACTAATCCTCTATGTCTTACTGTAACCCACCGAAACTGTAACAATAAGCCCTAAATATTAGTACAGAATACAAAATATATATAGACAGACAGAATGTTTCCAGAATTTCTTTATCTGCATTGTTACAAAAAGTTAATGCACACTATACTGAAAACATATCTATAGTTAATGTTAAATATTTTTACTATATTTTCCTAAGTACTGCTAAGGTTTTTCTTCCCTGGCCTCCACTGAAAAGGTAGTTTTACATGACCCAGATGGACTTTCCTGGTAAACAAATGCAAACAAATAAATAAAATGAAATGCCTTAGTGAGGGCTTTAGGGCTAAGCCCCATCAGGCCAGTACAAGTGGCCGGAGGAGTATCAGTGGTCATAACAGCCCCCCATTTCAGGTACACTGAGGCGCTTGCTAGTACAGTTTGTGCGGGGGCAGGACAGTAGAAGACTAACGGTCTCTCTGAAGGGCGCAGCACAAATAGCCTTCATATCTACCTGGTGGCTTCCTCTAGTCAGCTCTAACCCATGCTGGTGACCATACTGCCACCCATGGGGAAAGAATGGGCTACAACTGCGGGGGCTACGGTTGGCAGATGGGGACACACACACAAAAAAATAACACACAAAGAAACTACAAAAGGTACACATAGCTTGCTCCCACAAAAGCATTAAAGGTTAACTGAAGAACAATCTCTCACCGACTGAGGCATAATTCATCCAGTTCAACAAATACCTTTTTTGAAACCATGTCAGGTTGCTGCACTGATTGAAGGATTGGTGGTCAAAGCTGCCTTAAGACTTACTGCAGTCTGCGAAACAGCCTAATTAGTGTCAGTTATGAGGGCTCTGTTTGAACGACATTTTACAATTAATAACTGGTGGTAAGATCAGCACAAGAAAATGTTAACCTGATCACAGGGAGTCTTCTGAAATCTACTCAAAGCCTACCTGCTTAGATATTGTGAAAGTTATGTTATTTTGCAAAACCTATTCTCCATATTTCCATTATTAACTGAAATATTTGAAGATAGCCTTGTACCAATAGTAGATCTGCTTACAGCCACATTATTGTAACGGACTCCAAAATAGGAAATCTTCCATGAATGTACTGACTCCAAAATAGGAAATCTTCCATGAATGTACTGACTCCAAAATAGGAAATCTTCCATGAATGTACTGTCCTTCAACCACTGCTGTAATCCAGGAATACTTCCAGCTTTAGCTAAACATATTCAAGTCTGAACTAACTTCACACAACTCCAAGAAATATTACATTTGTAGCCTTTTTGTTGTCATGTTCATATCCATGTACTATACAACTTTGAGTCTGCAATTACTCATGTCAGAGCAGTGTTCTACCCCAGTAGAACACACACATGCATATGTAAATATGCACATGTCTGGCATTCTGCTCTCCAAAATTAATCCAAAGGCTTGCTCTCTGCCAACCACAATGTTCCAACCATATTTGGTCCCATTTAACCATTGCAATTATGTTAACTTTTAAAATATCTTGTATTTCAGTACATATCATCCTGTATTTCAAGGTGACTAATGTATGCTGTAATAAACTCTCTCTGGCTAAATTTGCTAGGGGCAAGGCAAATCCTCACACAGAATTTGCTCCAAGTCTGCTGGTATGTAAGACTTGCACTACAACCATCACTTGGATCTTCACGTACGTCTGGTAACACCCTGACAAGTACAACAACAGAGCCTACCCAGACCTTTCCAAATAATTTGAGTTGCTAATTCTAGGCAAGTCTCTAGTTAAATCCTTACCTGTCTTTCTAACAAGACTTTGTTCAGATTCTTAAATTAAATATGTGGTATATGCCAAGAGTCAGATCGGTATGAAACTGTATACTTGAATATAATTTTAATGCATTCTTCACTACTTTGTATAGAACATATCATTCTAGGTTGCACTGCATTTTTTTTTTTTGCTAGTTCAATGACATTTTGCATCTGAAGGCATCCCGGACTCAATGTACAATGTTAGTATATTCATATGGAGGGCTTGGCTTGATACCTAATACACACACACACACACACACACACACACACACACACACACACACACACACACACACACACACACACACACACACACACACACACACACACACTCCAGTAGATAGTGTTACTTATTTATATTTTTAACAAGTCAGACACATTCACCCATCTAAATAGGACATTAAAGGCAATACCATGATCTGTTCAAGCACCGCATAGTGAAGTATGCTTAAAGAAAAGCCAACTCAATGGAAAACTATCAAAAACACAGTACTTTAAAAACCCAAGACTTGAACATCTTATAAGTTAAGCAAGTGCTGCAGGACAGGCATGGATCTTATCTCTAATATTCACCCTGATGGGCACTACAGTGACAAGTTGAGACACCTTAATAGGGCTACAGATAGAATAACTATTTGTGGCAGTAGTTCTCTCTCATATAACTGCAAATATAACAATTACTGCCAAAAATAAAATGTTCCACAGAAGCAGACAACTTAAGTTGGTGGCTTTCTTCACAGAACAAAGGAAAACCACACCAACTCCCTATCAATCACTTTAAAGAAAATGCTAGCATGTAGATGGAGCCCTGACCCAATATGAAAAAGTAGAGGAAATCACATTAATCTCAACCAATTTGACACCCATCAGCCAGACCAGTATTCTACATAAAATTACAGAGATAGCCATAATGCCACAGGTGACCAAAGGAATAAAGTAGCATTGTTAATAGGAGAACACAATTTTGCAATGCTATACCATTCCTTGAAGGCATAAAAGCAGTACTTACTGACAGTGCATACTGCTGATCTTTGATTATAGAAAGCATTTGTCAATAGTTGAAAGGGGTGTGTTGCCTCTCAAAAGGTTCAAGGTATCACACAGTGGAAAGTTTAGCTTTGCTAGATTTTGCTTTTTGTGTTTTTTTAACCAACTGGTTTCCTGTGTGACCTCTTTACTCATTGTTTTAGTTTGTTTGTTGGGATATTTTGTAGACACCCTTATGTTTATGGATATCAGTTGGGTACGACAACCCTGTGTTTCCAAAAGTCAAACATTCCTCTTATCCTGTGCTGATGATGCCACAGGAAGGCAGAAACATGCATGCCCACAGCTACAGGGGTTTGGCTTTATTGCCCTGAAACTGTCCATAAATAGACTTAAAAGTACACAAAAAGTCACGCACATTCAGAATTCCCATTTAGCTGAAACACCTGATATCCTTAAATGGTAATTTGCATATATCCCATGTTGCCTATGATACAAGAGGTTTAAGGTATCA